>NC_086447.1:217516842-217816842 GCF_028390025.1 Pseudophryne corroboree
ACAGGGCTAGTCTGCCCCGCATGCACAGCGGCGATGCTTTTGCAGTTCAGGAGTAACTCCTGGCCAGCGCAGCTCCTGCAGCTGGCCAGGAGAACCTCCTCGCTGCCTGGGTTGCAGCACACCCGCCCCCCCCCCCCCCCCCCCACCCGTGTATGTATATCTCTTGTGCAGGCCGTAACTAGCGCTGCACAGAGTGTGTGTGTGGGCAGAGAGTTCACATCAGAGCTGGCGCTACCTGCTCCGCAAAGGGATGCAAAGCAGGTAGGCGCTGGGCTAAAGAGGCGCTCTGCCTGCTTTGAATCCCTCTGCAGTCTGTTGGTGCAGCAGCCGGCAGCTACAGTATGTAAAAAGGTGCACCGTTTAATTTTTTTAATGCAGCAGTGGTCTCCCGGAAGTTAAAGTAGAATGGGCAACCCCACCAGCATGACTGCAGCAAGCTCCACCCCCTTACCACCTGCAGCGCCTCATAATGATGTTTCTGCTGCGGCCAGCCACCATGAAGCGGAAGCCCCCAGAGTACTTACAGCTACGGTCATCGGCATCGGCGCTCCAGGCCCCCAGTGAGTAAACCAGCATTGTGGCCACTGGGGGCAGAGACAGGCAGCGCTGAGCCAGAAATCAGGCATCCTTAGCAGACAGTCGCGACTCTGAGCACTGCGCAGCAGTCAGGTCACAGATCAGGGGGAGGACACGGGGCTGTAAACTGTGCTAAGACTTCGGGATCTTGTGACGTTGCAGTCAGACATCCGGAAGTCACAATGTATGCACCCGGCGCTCCTTCACCCCTGTTCTGTCACTGCCCCCCCCCCCCAGTGTTCTGTCAAGTGTCACCCCTCCCCAGTATTCTGTCAAATGTGTCACACCCCCCAGTATTCTGTCAAGTGTGTCACACCCCCAAGTATTCTATCAAGTGTGTCACACACCCCAGTATTCTGACAAGTTGTGTCACACACCCCAGTGTATTCTGTGGAGTTTCAACCCCCCCAGTGCTCTGTGAAGTGTCACCCCACCCAGTGCTCTGTGAATAAGTGTTTCACCCCCCAGTATTCTGTCAAGTGTGTCACACCCCCCATTATGTTAGTGTCACCCCCAAAGTTTTCTGTCATTGTCACCCCCCCCCCCTCTGTGTTCTGTCACTGGGTCACACCACCTCTGCCCCCCCCCCCCCCCCCCCCCCCCCACCCCCCCACCACCCCCCCCCCCCCCCCCCCCCCCCTGTTTTTTTTATTTTATTTTTATTTGGGTTTCATTTGCACTCAGCATAACTGTTGTGCTGGTAGTCTCCAATACAGCAGCTGACATCATTGTTGGGAAAGTTCATGTTTTTAATTCAGCGGCCATGGGAGATTGTTCTCATTGCATACGGGGGTCTCGGTTGGTTGGCCCTGAAATGCTGGTAGTCGGGATGCCGATTGTCAAAATGCCGACCACGGAATTCTGATGTTTAGAATCCCGTAAGCATTTAGAATCCCACTCACCCCCTAACCCATCCTTACTGCAGCGGGCCAGCCTAAACCTAACCCTCCCCCAGTGGTGCCTAACCCTAACCACCCCTCCTAGCAGCCTAAACCTCCCCCCTTCCCACAACTTACCTCTCCAGTGGTCCGGCAGTCACTCGATTGGGATCTCAGCTATTGGATGCCGGCATTGTGATCTCATTCGGGATGACGACACTGGCATTCTGATCAGTGTCGGAATTCTAGCATTGCTATTTCCACAGCCTGGAACCTGACAGGATCCCTTCCAAGTGACATACTGTATTACTAGGGCAGGTCCTTCAGTATTGCACAATTATTTAATAAAGTGCATTAGGAACAGTTATTGAATACTCAAAGATTGTGCTACCCAAGACATACAGGGGATGTAGCACAGAAGTAACTTTAGTATCATTTAGACGTAGTGTACTATGGACCAGCTGTAACAAACACTAGAACAGAGTTATAAGTATAGCTGATGAGTCCAAGTGAAGCCAGAAATTTTTGTAGTGCTTAAACAAATTCCCCAAATACACTTTTATAATTTCTAGATTCAGTAATGTAGGCAAACCTTCACTGTTCTGAACAGTAGAAAACATTCATACACAAAGCATTTGCTTTAGGTGACGCCAAATAAATCCTATGATAACAGGCAGACTCACATTTGCACTGGACAGGTTGTGCAACACATTTGTGGTTTCAATTATAAAAAAATCCCACACGCGTTCCTGCAGTAAACAATAGACTTGCCAGCATTTTACCATTTTGGAGAGACGTGATTAGCATCTAAAGCACCTGTGGGTGTTTGCACACTGATGTTAGCATGACCCTGAACACGAACAGAGATATTAATCCTGTATCCCTGGACTACTCCGTAAATATTTGCAACAAACGCAATGGTTGCAGGATTCCATGACAGAAAGGTCTGTTGCTTCTTACTTAACTTCTCCATATCACCAATATCTTTATTTAAAAAAAAAATAAAAAAAAAATCTTCCCAGCCTAAACTTCATTGATCAAAAATTAAAAATTATATTTAAATTCATTTTTAGACATGTTTTCCCCATACTTAAACCTGCATTCAACAATGTGATCCACACGATTGCAAGTAATGGCTTCCTTTACTACTGTACTCTCCAGGAACATCCAGAAGAGTAATTCATTTTCGGTTAGTCCCACAGTCAAGTGTGTGGACCAACCCCCCAACCCCCCCCCCCCCCACAACCTGCCCATTTCCTAGTGAAGTGGGATTGATGGGGAGTATAATGCCAGGAATTGTGCGTACATAGGGGGTCATTTGATCGCTCGCTGCCGATTTTCGTAGCTCAGCGATCAGGTGAAAAAAAATGGCATTTCTGCGCATGCCCCGCAATGCGCACGTGCAATGTATGGGTACAAAGCTCTTTGCGTTTGTGCTAAGGTTCTAGCGAAGTTTTCCGTCGCACTGGCAGCCGCAAGAAAATTGACAGGAAGGGGGCGTTACTGGGTGTCAACTGACCGTTTTCAGGGAGTGTTTGCAAAAACACAGGTGTGTCTGAAAAAACGCAGGCGTGGCTGGGCGGGTGTAGGACGTCAAATCCGGACACAAATAGGCTGAAGTCATCGCAAGCACTGACTGAGTAGGTTCAGAGCTACTCTGAAACTGCACAAACTTTTTGTAGAGCTCGGCTGCACATGAGTTTGCACTTTTGCTAAGCTAAAATACACTCCCCAGTGGGTGGCGGCATAACATTTGCATGGCTGCTAAAACTAGCTAGCGAGCGATCAACTCGGAATGACCCCCATAGTTAGTAGTCAAATATCACATACAGCGAAAAGACTAAACAGAAAACCAAAGTCACAGACAGTAAAACTCCAATTGCTGAATTATCACTTGTCTCCTAAGGTGCGATTCAACTGCGGACTATGCTACAAAATATTCTTCTGCAATGTACATGTGAAAGTGTGACATATCAGAATTATATATAGCTTAATACTATTTTCTCATATGTCCTAGAGGATGCTGGTGTCCACTTCAGTACCATGGAGTATAGACGGTTCCGCAGGAGCCATGGGCTATTTAAGACTTTTCAAAGGGTGTGAACTGGCTCCTCCCTCTATGCCCCTCCTCCAGACCTCAGTTTTAGAAATGAGCCCAGGCAGACTGGATGCACTCCAGGGGAGCTCTACTGAGTTTCTCTGAAAAGACTTATGTTAGGTTTTTTATTTTCAGGGAGGACTGCTGGCAACAGTCTCCCTGCTTCGTGGGACTGAGGGGGCAGAAGTAGGAACCAACTTCCTGAATAGTTTCATGGCTCTGCTTCTGGCTGACAGGACACCATTAGCTCCTGAAGGGTACTGAACACTAGCTGTGTCTAGATGCTCACTCCCACAGCACGCCGTCACCCCCCTTGCAGAGCCAGAAGTCAGAAGACAGGCGAGTGTTAGAAGAGAGATCTTCAATCAAGGTGACGGCTAAAAGGTACCACATGGCTGGCGGGAGCGCAGCGCGCCATACTGCCCACACAACACAGGCACTGCAGGGTGCAGGGCATGGGGAGGGGCGCCCTGGGCAGCATGAAACCTTATAAAACTGGTAGAAATAGGGCTGCAGAGACAACGCTGGTCCTCCTCCACTACTAGATACAAGTATCAGAGTGCAAAACAGGGGGGGGGGGGGGGGGGGGGGGCACAGTGAAATTGGTGCTTTATATTGTTTATTTACATTATAAAGAAGCGCTGCATGTCAGTGGGCATTTTATGTTTCACATGCATTGTGTTACTAGCGCTGGTTTGTGAACTGGCTGCCCCTATCTGTGTCCTTCTGACAGATTTTACTGTGGGTCTGTCCCCTAAGTGTCCCGGAGTGTCTGTGGTGTATTTGTGCACGTGTGCGACATGTCTGAGGCAGGGAGTTCTTCCCCTGAGGGAGCCATTTTAGGGACACAGAGTTGTAATGTGGTGGCGCTGCCGGCACACCACGAGCCTGAATGGGTGAAAGAAAATACGTGATAGTGTGAATCATATCAGTAGGAGATTAGATAAGTCTGAGTCTCATGCAGAAAGCTGGAGAAAATCAGTGGAAGATGAGATTTTTCAAGGTTCTGCTTTCTCAATCCGCAGGCAACCCCTCTGAGTCACATAAGAGACCATTTGCAAACATTGTACATACTGATACCGACACGGACTCTGATTCCTTTGTCGACGATAATGATTCCAGGGGGATAGATCCTAAATTGGCAAAAAGCATACAATATATGATTGTTGCTATAAAGGAGGTCTTAGAAGTTACGGAAGCCCCTACTGTACCTCAGGAGAAGGCTCATTTCTATAAGGAAATGAAATGTAAGGTAACTTTCCCTCCTACCCACGAGCTAAATACTGTTTTTGAGGGAGTTTGGGTGAATCCTGAAAAAAAAATTCATATTCCCAAAAGGATTCAGATTGCTTATCCTTTCCCATTAGAGGACAGGGAAAGATGGGAGTCACCACCGGTGTTAGACAGTGCACTGTCAAGGTTAACAAAAAAGGTGATTCTCCCTGCACCTGGGACGGCTTCACTAAAGGAGCCGGCAGACTGCAAAATGGAGACTACGTTAAAATCTATTTATGTGGCCAATGGTAACGCTGCTCAGCCCCACCATTGCTTGCGCGTGGGTGAGCCGTGCTATCGAAAAATGGTCAGATAACTTGTCATCGGAAATTGACACGATTGAGAGAGACGACATGCTGGAAGCTATGAAGAATATTGGACTCTTGGGTTCAAAAGCCGCTACCATGGCAGTATCGGCTCGGAGGGCGTTGTGGATTCGACAGTGGAATGTTGATGCAGATTCCAAAAGAAATATGGAGGCTCTCCCGTATAAAGGTGAGGCCTTACTTGGTGATGGGCTGGATGCGTTAGTCTCGGCGGCTACAGCAGGTAAGTCTACATTCTTGCCTTACGCTCCTGCACCGGCGAAAAAGACACATCACTCTCAAATGCAGTCCTTTCGGCCCAACAAATACAAAAAGGCCAAAGGTTCCCCCTTCTTTGCAGGTAGGGGGGAAGGGGAAAAGGAAAGAAATCCGCAGCGTCTCCAGGATCCCAGGAGCAGAAGTCAACACCAGCTTCTGACAAATCTGCAGCATGACGCTGGGGCTCCCTTGCGGGAGTCCGCTCAGGTGGGAGCACGTCTGAAACTTTTCAGCCAAATCTGGATTCAATCTGGCCTGGACCCATGGGTCTTACAAATAGTGTCCCATGGGTACAAACTGCAGTTTCAAGACGTCCCCCCATGCCGATTTTTCATATCGACCTTGCCAGCTTCTCTTCCAGAAAGACAGGCAGTAACAATGGCAATTCAAAAATTATGTCAGGATCAGGTCATTGTCCTGGTACCGTTGTCACAGCAAGGAGAAGGTTTTTATTCAAGCCTTTTCGTAGTTCCGAAGCGGACGGCTCGGTCAGACCGATTTTAAACCTGAAAAATCTGAATCTCTACCTGAAAAAGTTCAAGTTCAAGATGGAATCCCTGAGGGCAGTGATTTCCAGTCTGGAGGAGGGGGACTTCATGGTGTCAGTAGACATAAAGGATGCTTACTTGCATGTTCCCATTTATCCTCCTCACCAAGCTTATCGGAGATTCGCAGTACAAGATTGCCATTACCAGTTCCAGACATTGCCGTTCGGACTCTCCAAGGCACTGAGGGTATTCACCAAGGTGATGGCGGAGATGATGGTCCTCCTTCGTCAAAAAGGAGTCAATATAAAATTCCTTATCTGGACGATCTCCTGATAAAAGCGAGATCCAGGGAACAGTTGGTGCGGAACATCGCACTCTCCCTCTCAATACTTCAACAACACGGTTGGATCATGAATTTTCAAAAGTCGCAGTTGGAACAGATAACAAGATTTTCCTTTTTAGGGATGATTCTGGATACAGAAGTACAGAGAGTATTTCTTCCAGTGGAAAAGGCTCTGGAAATCCAGAAAATGGCCAAACAAATATTGAAACCAACAAGCATGTCGATCCATCAATGCATTCGGTTGTTGGGGAAAATGGTAGTGGCCTGCGAGGCCATACAGTTTGGCCAATTTCATGCCAGAGTATTCCAGTGGGACCTGTTGGACAAGTGGTCCGGATCCCACCTACACATGCACCAGAAAATAATCCTGTCCCCCAAAGCCAGGATTTCGCTCCTGTGGTGGCTACACAGTTCTCACCTACTGAGGGACGCAGGTTTGGGATTCACGACTGGGTCCTAGTAACCATGGATGCAAGTCTCCGAGGCTGGGGAGCCGTTGCACAGGGGGAAAGCTTCCAAGGAAAATGGTCAAGTCAGGAAGCCTGCCTTCACATAAACGTTCTGGAATTGAGAGCCATTTACAATGGCCTTCTACAAGCGATACATCTTCTTCAAGATCATCCCGTGCAGATCCAGTCGGACAATGTAACAGCAGTCGCTTACATAAACAGGCAAGGCGGAACGAAAAGCAGAGCGGCAATGGCAGAGGTGACAAGGATTCTCCTCTGGGCAGAAAGACCTGTAAGAGCTCTGTCAGCAATTTTCATTCCGGGAGTGGACAACTGGGAAGCAGACTTCCTCAGCAGACACGATCTCCATCCAGGAGAGTGGGTCCTCCACCAAGAAGTCTTCGCAGAGGTGACAAGTCTTTGGGGAGTTCCTCAAGTAGACATGATGGCATCTCGTCTAAACAAGAAGCTTCAGAGATATTGTTCCAGGTCGAGAGACCCTCAAGCAATAGCAGTGTATGCACTGGTGACGCAGTGGGTGTTTCGGTCGGTATATGTTTTCCCTCCACTTCCACTGATTCCAAAAGTTCTCAAAATAAGAAGAACAACAAGAGTTCGAGCAATCTTCATTGCCCCAGACTGGCCAAGGAGGGCTTGGTATCCAGATCTTCAGGAGTTGCTCATAGAAGATCCTCTGCCTCTTCCTCCGCAAGAGGACCTACTGCAGCAAGGGCCGTGTGTATATCAAGACTTACCGCGGCTACGTTTGACGGCATGGCTGTTGAGCGCCGGATCCTAGCCCGAAAGGGTATTCAAGGAAATCATCCCCACTCTTATTCAGGCCAGGAAAGGAGTAACGTCTAAACATTACCACCGTATTTGGAGAAAATATGTGTCTTGGTGTGAATCCAAGAAGGCTCCTACGGAAGAGTTTGAGTTGGGACATTTTCTCCATTTTCTGCAGGCTGGTGTGGATGCGGGCCTTAGATTGGGGTCAATCAAGGTCCAGATTTCAGCCTTATCAGTTTTCTTTCAGAAACAATTGGCCTCCCTTCCAGAAGTTCAGACGTTCGTGAAAGGGTTGCTGCACATCCAGCCTCCATTTGTGCCTCCAGTGGCACCATGGGACCTTAATGTGGTGTTGCAGTTCCTTCAATCGGATTGGTTTGAACCTCTACAGAGATAGAATTGAAGTTTTTCACTTGGAAAGTGGTGATGCTTTTGGCCTTGGCATCCTCAAGGCGGGTGTCTGAGTTGGGGGCCTTGTCTCACAAGAGCCCTTACCTGATCTTCCATGAAGATAGGACAGAGTTAAGAACTCGCCAACTTCCAAAGGTGGTTTCATCTTTCCATATGAACCAACCTATTGTGGTGCCAGTCGTTACTGACACTTTCACTGAGTCAAAGTCTCTGGATGTGGTCAGAGATTTGAAAATTTATGTCGCAAGAACAGCTCAGATAAGGAAAACAGAGGCTCTGTTTGTCCTGTATGCTCCCAACAAGATTGGGTGTCCTGCTTCTAAGCAGACTATTGCGCGTTGGATCAGAGGGATGATTCAGCACGCTCCTTCCATGCCAGGATTGCCGATTCCAAAGTCGGTAAATGCCCTATCTACTAGAAAGGTGGGCTCATCCTGGGCGGTTGCCCGGGGGGGTCTCGGCATTAAAACTCTGCCGAGCAACTACTTGGTCAGGGTCAAACACGTTTGCAAAGTTTTACAAGTTTGAAACCTTGTCCGATGAGGACCTAAAGTTTGGTCAATCGGTGCTGCAGGGTCATCCGCACTCTCCCGCCCGTACTGGAGCTTTGGTATAACCCCATGGTACTGAAGTGGCCCCCAGCATCCTCTACGGACTAGGAGAAAAGGATTTACCGGTAGGTATTAAAATCCTGTTTTTTCCACTAAAATGGTCTCAAATTTCAAGTACAGTGCACCTCTGCCATCTAAGCGTGAGAGACGTAGACAATAAGTTGCACACAAGTGGCCTGAAATTGCACTCAAATTCCCATATGCAAAGTTGTATGCATTTATTGCTTGCTTTGATATCATCAGTACACACTTAACCAGCTCAGAGCCAGATTAATTGGTGGGCACAGGAGACACTGTACCCTGGGCCCACCTCTGTCAAGGTGGCTCCACGGCCAGAGCATACTGACAACAGCAACTCTTACGCCGAGAAAGAGGAAGAACCTGGCAGCCAGAATGCAAGTAGGATAGCACAGAGCATCCCGTCCAGAGAAGAGAGATACAGTAGTAAGGGGAGAGGGCTGTAAATTACCCAGGAATGCCAGCTTTTCTCCCCTCCCATACACAGCAGGCTAGATTGGTGTCTGGGTCCTGTGTTACCCGTTATCTGATGAGAACATTCAGGACTGGAGAGACACACAGAGTCCTCCCGAGTCCTGTCCCAGTGTGTTATTAGTATATAGAGGCTGTTGCTATTCTTGCATGTGACAAGATAGGTGATAGATGTGTGCCCATAGTGGGGCTGGTAGGATGACAAGTAGGGGGTGCTGACAAGATGGAGGGT
Organism: Pseudophryne corroboree; assembly: GCF_028390025.1. Classification (NCBI taxonomy): domain Eukaryota; kingdom Metazoa; phylum Chordata; class Amphibia; order Anura; family Myobatrachidae; genus Pseudophryne; species Pseudophryne corroboree. The sequence continues at coordinate 217,526,066 of NC_086447.1, forward strand.
CAGAGGAATGGGGGTGGGCCCCTCTGTCTTAAGTGCCCCCATTCCCCAGGCTTAATCTGGCCATGAACCAGCCTTATCCAAAATGCACATCTAAAAACAGCTGTAAAAACATTCCCCCATGCTGACACACCCTCACTAAACCCAACCAATGTATTACCCAGCTACACCCCTTCAGCCGCATGAGGAAATACAAGTGTGTGGTGGGCGAGTTCACATTGCCCATAGAAGCATGTGCTCTGATCCAGAGCACGTGTCGGCAGCACCGATTGGCATCCAACTATGTATGAGCCCCTGTAAGGAAAGGGATCCTCATGCCCATCCCCCGCCAAATGCTTAGAAATTGTATTTTAAAAATCAAGTACCCTTTATAAAAATGTCTTACTTGAATAAACTATGAAATAAAAACCATTATAGAAAATAAGATACTTAAATGCAACCCAAAATTGTTCTATCATTAAGAAAACAACCACGGCTGGTCATGAATTAAACTTTTATTTTCTTCAGTAATTCACAGGATTGGATATTTATTAGTCGTCTAATTTAGATCTACGGTTTCAGTTCATTATTCTAGTCCCAAGTACAAATAATTCTAGGCAAACTAATTCCCTGCACAGCTGTTTTCTGGAAAAAAAAAATACATCACCAAACTTTTTATATGGTTGAAGGGACACTTTGTCCTGAATTAGTACTCTTGCTTGCGTCAATAAACAAGCAATAACATAAACACACACCCAATACCGCTCATCATACAAGTACACACAGGGAGAATGCTATTACACCTCATTTAGGGGGCTGTATTCTGAGCCAGCCCAGAAAGCCAACACCCACTATACAACAGACCCAAAGGAAGGATAATAAGAAACAACACAACAAATGCTCTTCCATAACTATCTATGCCAGTGGTTCCCAAACTTTCTTGATTCCCTGCGCCCTAGAGTATAAGTATTATTATTTTTTTCACGGCACCCATAGGATAAAAAAAAAAACAAAAAAAAAAACAAAGTTTGATCAATTTGAACAAAACAAGACAAAAACCTATGGCCATCCCTAGCTGTGCTTCGGATTTCCCACGTTTTATTCTTGGTAGCCACTAGTCTTGGTCTTGCCTATGACTTTGACCATAAATAATTTGATTTGATACTGGTCCACCAACCCGAGTCACCCCAGTGGAGAGAGATAAGGTACCAGCCAATCAGCTCCTGTCTGTCATTTTTCAAACACCGCATTTAACATGGCATTTAGGAGCTGACTGTTTCTTTTGTTGAAGTCGAAAATATTATACCCACATGCATCAAGTACAAACACCATACAGAGTGGCCTCCGTGCGTGTGCTTGTTCTGCCATGCGTGCACATGCCCGCACGCTGTGTACTTTGGCTCATGAGGCCTTGCGTATTAGCGCGTGGTATGAGTAAATACAGTAGCATACGCATTTGCATGGAAAAGCCACAAAGACATAACTGACATTTCATCCACGTAGTGCATAATTACACATAGCCCACACACACACACACACACACACACACACACACACACCACCAAGTTACATTTACTTTAGAAATGGAACAATAGAGGGATTCAACTTTACAGGATATGAGGGGACAGAATTAGGTTAGGAGGTGGTGTTTGGTATCCAGTTGTACAGTATTTCAAGGGCAATATTCCGATGGCAGTTTGCGGAAAGCAGCACGCTCCTGCGAATAGATATGCGCAGGAATAAATTATTAATATCACACTGTATGTACTGTACTCTTGATATTTGGCGGGAACCCAGTGGAAGACATCTGCAAGTACACCTGGACTAAGCATCGCCCACCTGTTCAAACCAACCTATGACCCCTCATGTACTGTAAAATGACCAGCTCTTTGACCTATGAAAGAAGAGATTACAGTTTCCTTTGTTTCATGCTTTGGACCATTGCATAAAACCAAGCCTCCTGACTGGCCTCAGTCTATTCTCTGAAGGTCATCTATCCAGATTGACTGAGGACCGGAACCAGGTTGCGCAGGTGAACAAACGTATGCATCCATTGATTGTAGCCTTTTCTCTTATGTGATAGTATTTCTGTTGTACCCCCTTTTGAGTAAATATTTGTTGCTGGGTTGGACCACAACATTACATAACAACTGGTGTTGCATTGCTTTCCTGTTAGGGGTTATAAAGTGTATTCCGCCGCACGCGTGGCTACTTTATGTTTCCAGCGTGACGGTGTGCTTAGGCAACATGTACGCATTTCATAGGGGTTTCACACACACACGCTTAGAGAGTTGCAGCAGCCTGAACATTGCTGTATTTAAGGCATTTACTTTTTCTTCCTGTAAGTTAAACAAACTTAATACTTTCATGAAGACTTAGTACATCTCCCTCTATGTTTGAAAAATAAAAGTTAGGAGATGAGGAGTTGGTTCTTTCTCTCTTCAAGCTTTGATAAATCTACCCCTATATTCCTTACAATCTGAATTTCAGGCTGATTTGCTTATCTTATGAAAGATCTACCTAAAAGCTTCCACAACTAAAAATTACAGTTATACTAATTAGAATTATACAAATTGTGAAAGATCTGATTGGAGTGCAAGCATGTTTTCCCATATGCAAAATATTTGTGTTTGCTCCTACTGTCACAACCTACAAGGCTAATATTTGCACGGATATTTATTGTATGTTTTCCATATGCATATAATTATTCCCATCATTAAGCCCTCTGATACCACTTTCAGATCGCAAGGCCGTGTCCCACCTGGGAATTGGAACCGGGTCCCTCCCGGGAGGGACCCAGCATTGGACCCTATACACTACAATCCCGAGCCGTTGCCATCCGGGGGCGGGGACAGAGCAGACATCGGGGGCGGGGGGGCAAAGCGGCGCTGGGGGATGACATCACCGCCTCTCCCTATGCAGTGAACGAGTACCGGGTCGCATCAATCCAGGTAACCAGTTCACACTGCACCTGACCCGGAAATAACCCTTCTTATAACCTGGGTTGAATTACCTGATCAGATGACCCGGGAATTGGTCCATGGCACCTTTCACAGCGCACAGCAACCCATGTCAACCTGGCAATATACTGGGTCGAAACCAGGTTATTTGTGCAGTGTGAAAGGGGTATGAGAGGCACACCATGCCATTACTCAGGGCTATAAATTGCTGATATCCGCAGACACTAGCTTACAGCATGTAGACAGAGATACATGCAAAACAATGACTGAAACACACATATTGTACATTTAAACCTATCAGATGAGCAGTGCTGCAAGTATGGCGGTACGGCGTACCGGTAAGAAATTCCCAACCGGTATGCAGCAACGCCGGGCTGCCCACCATACCTGCAGCCCACTGCTCTGTGAGGGGAGAAGAGCGCAGCACCTCTCCATCCTCTGATATCTGGGTGGCGGCAGGGTGAATCTCAATAAGGCACCGGTTTGTTAGCCAATCAGAGCTCGCAGACCGGCAGCCGCAGCTCCTTATTGCTGCCGGTCCGTGAGCTCTTATTGGTTAACGAACCACCACCTCATTTGAGATACCCACCGCCAGAGACTGGACATCATGAACGATGGGCTCTCCGCCCCTCACATAGCAGAAAAAACAGAGGTAGCGGTGAGCAGCAGAGGGGGCACTCTGGGGCAATGTGTATCTGGCACTGCTGGGAGCATATATGGCACTGCTGGGGGCATTTGTGTATCTAGCACCGTGGAGGCATATCAGGCACTGTAGGAGCATGTGTATCTGGCACTATTGGGGTCATATGTGTATCTGGCCCCCATTTTCATTGGCAACACCCCATGTGGCATTTGGCCACACCCATTTTTCGGCACGCACACACTGTACCACTAAGACATTTTTTCTACTTGCAGATGAGGTGGGTCATGGGTGCAAACCACTTAACCTTAAACTCTAAAGTCAATAAAGACAGTGAGAAGTAGATTTGGCAGAGAAGCGGTTAGCTTTTTATTGAATGCAAATATGATTAGATAAAAATGTATAGTGGCAAAGAAAGGACAGCCAAAAATCTGCAATGCACAAACACACACACAAACAGGCATTGCAGGTGGAAACCACCCTAAATCTACAAACACAACTACCAAACCCCTATAAGCAGCAAAAGGTATCCACTCACCTTCTAGCTTGACCACCCACCTGCTTGGGTGATGATACTGCTCCTCGTTAGGGTAGTACAGCCAACTACCAGTCAACGAAGGGAGCGCACCTCAGCTAAACAATTACACTCAAACTGGTGGCCTACCGTCCATTCCCACCCCGACAAACCACACCATGCCCTCTCCACTGCTATAGGCTACGTACTAGCACCCACCATAGAGGTTTAAACCACCTCTTTTCTATTCAATCATTAGAGTTTCATATATTTCAAAATGCATTATACAGCTTGGTTTTTTTAGATTGATGAGTCTTGAAGACTATTTAAGATGCTGGGCCTTATTCAGTCTATCTGAATCTTAATTGCAATTAAGAAAACTGTATCTCTGTGACCCATTCACAGTCAATCATATCCTCAAATCTTGAGCTTTAACTCCCTTCCCGTTGTACCTGGATGATTTTTGATTTTTCACCCAAAAAACCCAAAAACTCAACATTTCAGCAAACAATAAGAATTTACTCACCGGTAATTCTATTTCTCGTAGTCCGTAGTGAATGCTGGGAACTCCGAAAGGACCATGGGGAATAGCGGGCTCCGAAGGAGGCTGGGCACTCTAGAAAGATTTATGACTACCTGGTGTGCACTGGCTCCTCCCACTATGACCCTCCTCCAAGCCTCAGTTAGGACACTGTGCCCGGACGAGCGTACACAATAAGGAAGGATTTTGAATCCCGGGTAAGACTCATACCAGCCACACCAATCACACCGTATAACTCGTGATATTATACCCAGTTAACAGTATGAAACAATTGAGCCTCTCAACAGATGGCTCAACAATAACCCGATTTAGTTAACAATAACTATGTACAAGTATTGCAGATAAACCGCACTTGGGATGGGCGCCCAGCATCCACTACGGACTACGAGAAATAGAATTACCGGTGAGTAAATTCTTATTTTCTCTGACGTCCTAGTGGATGCTGGGAACTCCGAAAGGACCACGGGGATTATACCAAAGCTCCCAAACGGGCGGGAGAGTGCGGATGACTCTGCAGCACCGAATGAGAGAACTCCAGGTCCTCCTTAGCCAGGGTATCAAATTTGTAGAATTTTGCAAACGTGTTTGCCCCTGACCAAGTAGCAGCTCGGCAAAGTTGTAAAGCCGAGACCCCTCGGGCAGCCGCCCAAGATGAGCCCACCTTCCTTGTGGAATGGGCATTGACAGATTTTGGCTGTGGCAGGCCTGCCACAGAATGTGCAAGCTGAATTGTACTACAAATCCAACGAGCAATAGTCTGCTTAGAAGCAGGAGCACCCAGCTTGTGGGGTGCATATAAAATAAACAGCGAGTCAGATTTTCTGACTCCAGCTGTCCTGGAAACATATTTTCAGGGCCCTGACAACGTCTAGCAACTTGGAGTCCTCCAAGTCCTTAGTAGCCGTAGGCACCACAATAGGCTGGTTCAGGTGAAACGCTGACACCACCTTAGGGAGAAACTGGGGACGAGTCCTCAAGTCTGCCCTATCCGTATGGAAAATTAGATAAGGGCTTTTACATGATAAAGCCGCCAATTCCGATACTCGCCTGGCCGAAGCCAAGGCCAATAACATGACCACTTTCCACGTGAGATCTTTCAGATCCACGGTCTTTAGTGGCTCAAACCAATGTGATTTTAAGAAACTCAACACCACGTTGAGATCCCAAGGTGCCACAGGAGGCACAAATGGGGGCTGAATATGCAGCACTCCTTTTACAAATGTCTGAACTTCAGGTACTGAAGCTAGTTCTTTTTGAAAGAAAAATCGACAGAGCCGAGATCTGTACCTTAATGGAACCTAATTTTAGGCCCATATTCACTCCTGCTTGCAGGAAATGCAGAAATCGACCTAGTTGAAATTCCTCTGTTGGGGCACTTTCGGCCTCACACCCTGCAACATATTTCCGCCATATGCGGTGATAATGATTTGCTGTAACCTCTTTCCTGGCTTCAATAAGCGTAGGAATGACTTCTTCCGGAATGTCCTTTTCCTTTAGGATCCGGCGTTCAACCGCCATGCCGTCAAACGCAGCCGCGGTAAGTCTTGGAACAGACAGGGCCCTTGCTGTAGCAGGTCTTGTCTGAGCGGCAGAGGCCACGGGTCCTCTGAGGTCATCTCTTGAAGTTCCGGGTACCACGCTCGTCTTGGCCAATCCGGAACCACGAGAATTGTGTTTACTCCTCGCCTTCTTATTATTCTCAATACCTTTGGTATGAGAGGCAGAGGAGGAAACACATAAACTGACTGATACACCCCCGGTGTCACTAGAGCGTCCACAGCTATTGCCTGAGGGTCTCTTGACCTGGCGCAATACCTCTCTAGTTTTTTGTTTAGGCGGGACGCCATCATGTCCACCTGTGGACAATCCCACTGATTTACAATCATTTGGAAGACTTCTGGACGAAGTCCCCACTCTCCCGGGTGGAGGTCGTGCCTGCTGAGAAAGTCTGCTTCCCAGTTGTCCACTCCCGGAATGAACACTGCTGACAGTGCTAGTAGATGATTTTCCGCCCATCGGAGAATTCTTGTGGCTACTGCCATTGCCATCCTGCTTCTTGTGCCGCCCTGTCGATTCACATGGGCGACTGCCGTGATTTTGTCTGACTGGATCAGCACCGGCTGGTGTAGGAGCAGGGATTTTGCTTGACTTAGGGCATTGTACATGGCCCTTAGTTCCAGAATATTTATGTGAAGGGAAGTCTCCTGACTTGACCATAGTCCTTGGAAGTTTCTTCCCCTTGTGACTGCCCCCCAGCCTCGAAGGCTGGCATCCGTGGTCACCAGGACCCAGTCCTGTATGCCGAATCTGCGGCCCTCCAGAAGATGAGCACTGTGCAGCCACCACAGAAGAGACACCCTGGTTCTTGGAGACAGGGTTATTAAACGATGCATCTGAATATGCGATCCGGACCACTTGTCCAACAGGTCCCACTGAAAGTTTCTGGCATGGAACCTGCCGAATGGAATTGCCTCGTAAGAAGCTACCATATTTCCCAGGACCCGCGTGCAGTGATGCACCGATACCTGTTTTGGTTTCAGGAGGTCTCTGACTAGAGAAGACAACTCCCTGGCTTTCTCCTCCGGGAGAAACACTTTTTTCTGGACTGTGTCCAGAATCATACCCAGGAACATTAGATGTGTAGTCGGAACCAGCTGTGACTTTGGGATATTCAGAATCCAGCCGTGCTGGCGCAGCACTTCCTGAGATAGTGCTACTCCCACCAACAACTGTTCCTTGGACCGTGCCTTTATTAGGAGATCGTCCAAATACGGGATAATTAAAACTCCCTCTTTTCGAAGGCGTATCATCATTTCGGCCATTACCCTTGGTAAACACCCTCGGTGCCATGTACAGTCCAAACGGCCGTGTCTGGACCTGGTAATGGCAAACCTGTACCACAAATCTGAGGTACTCCTGGCGAGGATGGTAAATGGGGACAAGCAGGTAAGCATCCTTGATGTCCCGGGGTACCATGTAATCCCCCTCGTCCAGGCTTGCAATAACCGCCCTGAGCGATTCCATCTTGAACTTGAATTTTTTTATGTATGTGTTCAAGGATTTTAAATATAAAATGGGTCACACCGATCCATGCGGTTTCGGTATCCCAAACCGTGTGGAATAGTAACCCCGTCCTTGTTGAAGTAGGGGCACCTTGAGTATTACCTGCTGGGAATACCGCCTATTAATTGCCTCTAGCACAGCCTCCCTGCCTGAGGGAGTTGTCGGCAAGGCATATTTGAGGAAACGGCTGGGGGGAGACATCTCGAATTCCAGCTTGTACCCCTGAAATACTACTTGAAAGAAACAGGGATCCACCTGTGAGCGAGCCCACTAATTGCTGAAATTTTTGAGACGGCCCCCCACCGTACCTGGCTACACCTGTGGAGCACCCGCGTCATGCTGTGGACTCACAGGAAGCGGGGGAAGAATTTTGATTCTGGGAACAGGCTGACTGGTGCAGCTTTTTCCCTCTTCCCTTGTCTCTGTACAGAAAAGAACGCGCCTTTGACCCGCTTGCTTTTCTGAAGGCGAAAGGACTGTACCTGATAATACAGTGCTTTCTTAGTCTGTGAGGAAACCTGAGGTAAAAATATTTCTTCCCAGCAGTTGCTGTGGATACGAGGTCCCAGAGACCATCCCCAAATAATTCCTCACCCTTATAAGGCAGAATCTCTATGCGCCTTTTAAGTCAGAGACCTGTCACTGGACAGGTGATGCTAATACCCTCCTGACAGAATGGACATTACATTCATTTTGGATGCCAGCCGGCAAAATATCCCTCTGTGCATCCCTCATATATAAGACGACGTCTTTAATATGTTCTCATATTAGCAAACTAGTATGCTTGACAGGGTCACCGACCACGCTGCAGCAGCACGATCTGCAGGTCTCAGTCTAGTACCTGAGTGTGTAAATACAGACTTCAGGATAGCCTCCTGCTTTTTATCAACAGGTACCTTCAAAGTGGCCATTCCTAAAACGGCAGTGCCACCTTTTTTGACAACCGTGTGAGCGCCTTATCCACCCTAGGGGATATCTCCCAGCGTAACTTATCCTCCTGGTGGGAAAGGGTACGCCATCAGTAACTTTTTAGAAATTACCAGTTTCTTAACGGGGGAACCCACGCTTTTCACACACTTCATTTATTCATCTGATGGGGGAACAAAACACTGCCTGTTTTTTCTCCCCAAACCTAAAACCCATTTTTAGAGGTGCTTGGGTTAATGTCAGAAATGTGTAACACATTTTTTATTGCCGGGATCAAGTCACGGATGTTCCTAGTGGATTGTGTATATGTCTCAACCTTGTTGACACTGGAGTCAGACTCCGTGTCGACCTCTGTGTCTGCCATCTGAGAGAGCGGGCGTTTTTGAGCCCCTGATGGCCTTTGAGACGCCTTGGCAGGCGCGGGCTGAGAAGCCGGCTGTCCCACAGCTGTTACGTCATCCACCCTTTTATGTAAGGAGTTGACACTGTCGGTTAATACCTTTCACCTATCCATCCACTCTGGTGTCGGCCCCCCAGGGGGCGACATCACATATATCGGCCTCTGCTCCGTCACCATATAAGCCTCCTCATTCAACATGTCGACACAGCCGTACCGACACACCGCAGACACACAGGGAATGCTCTAAACGAGGACAGGACCCACAAAAGCCCTTTGGGGGGACAGAGTGAGAGTATGCCAGCACACACCAGAGCGCTATATAATGCAGGGACTAACTGAGTTATGTCCCCTATAGCTGCTGTTTTTATATAATATATATACTGCGCCTAAATTTAGTGCCCCCCCCCTCTCTTTTTTAACCCTTTTCTGTAGTGTAGACTGCAGGGGAGAGCCAGGGAGCTTCCTTCCAGCGGAGCTGTGAGGGAAAAATGGCGCCAGTGTGCTGAGGGAGATAGCTCCGCCCCTTTTCCGCAGCCTATTCTCCCGCTTTTTTATGGAATCTGGCAGGGGTATTTACCTCATATATAGCCCCTGGGGCTATATATTGAGGTATTTTTGCCAGCCAAGGTGTTTTTATTGCTGCCTCAGGGCGCCCCCCCCCCCCAGCGCCCTGCACCCTCAGTGACCGGAGTGTGAAGTGTGAGAGGAGCAATGGCGCACAGCTGCAGTGCTGTGCGCTACCTTGGTGAAGACTGATGTCTTCATGCCGCCTATTTTCCGGACCATCTTCTTGCTTCTGGCTCTGTAAGGGGGACGGCGGCGCGGCTCCGGGACCGAACATCAAGGCTGGGCCTGCGGTCGATCCCTCTGGAGCTAATGGTGTCCAGTAGCCTAAGAAGCCCAATCCGGCTGCAAGCAGGCGAGTTCGCTTCTTCTCCCCTTAGTCCCTCGCTGCAGTGAGCCTGTTGCCAGCAGGTCTCACTGAAAATAAAAAACCTAAGTCTATCTTTCTTTCTAAGAGCTCAGGAGAGCCCCTAGTGTGCATCCAACCTCGGCCGGGCACAAGATCTAACTGAGGCTTGGAGGAGGGTCATAGTGGGAGGAGCCAGTGCACACCAGGTAGTCATAAATCTTTCTAGAGTGCCCAGCCTCCTTCGGAGCCCGCTATTCCCCATGGTCCTTTCGGAGTTCCCAGCATCCACTAGGACGTCAGAGAAAATGGAAATACATAGACTGAAGTAAATGGATGGAATGTTCGGATAAGTACCTAACTGGCATGTCCAAACTCCGGCCCTCCAGCTGTTGTGAAACTACATATCCTAGCATGCCCTGACACAGATTTGCTGTCAGAGAATGCTAAAGCCGTGTCAGGGCATGCTGGGATGTGTAGTTTCTCAACAGCTGGGGGGCCGCAGTTTGGACATGCCTGACCTAAGCTATTGGGGGCATTTTAATTGCTATGTGAAGCAGATATTACATTCTTCATTTCTGTAAACCAAGGGTTCCTTGCGGTGTAAGTTTTCGGCACTGTCCCTGCTGTTTTCATGTGTTTGATCTTTGAATTAATGGGTGTGTTTTTCCTCTCTTGTGACCAATCGGATGCAGTTATTACTGTCAACTTTACACTTGCGCCAGAGTCAGTACGGACATTCCCTCCCCCACCCCTAGGAAGCCATGTTTAGGACTTTTTGGAAGCAAAGTTTTTCTTAACTTGATGCTACACACCCAGCACATGCCCTTAGTGTATTTTTGCTACAACTGTATGCCCATAACATGCCCAAGCAGGACAATCCCTTTTTCAGGCACTGTTCCACTATCACACTGGTGGGCTGCAGTGTCCCACAGGAGGAATTATTGGGAGGAAGCTATGCAGAGCAGTGGATAAAAGGAAGCAGCACGCATGCACTCCGCATCTACACTGTGCCAAGAGATTCTGGAGGCAGCCAGCATCTTGGAAAGCACTGGACAAGACCACAGAGTGACGTAAATCTGGGACGCGTTATACAGGTACATACCCCGTGACTCTATGCCAAGCCCCTGTGACACACGTTCACACTCCCTTTATCAATCATGTGCCTTTACCACCTATACAAATACTGACTGCTCTCTCCCAATTGTTGGGAGGTGTGCCATTACACTCAGATTCACCTCCCACGATTACATGCCCATTCCAGCCCTTAAATCTCACACTTACTACTTAAAGTGCGTACACACTATTGAACGGATGACTGTCACAGACGTATCGTGTCGGTCCTGCAGCACAGCCAACGGGCAATACATCTAACGATATACTGGCGCATCTTGCTGGGGGTACGAGCGGTCAGCAGCTGCAGACGCCAGCGGTGACTGACAGCTGAACTGGGCGGACGTATGTAAACTCCCACCCAGTTCGTGACATCAGTCCCGACACACTGAGCATACACACTGCCTGGTCTGTCTGTAAATATATCTGCAGAACAAGTGCAGATATATCTAGCCGTGTGTACCCAGCATTACTCTGAATAAGGCTGATGTGCTGAAGGAACTTCATGGAATTTAAATTAACACTAGCTTGTGAATTTACAGTATTCTGTAGGTTAACACTTCCTTTATGGAACAATATTTAAAGAGGACCAATACAACACAGTGTACGAGTTCCTTTACATTAAAGATTCCATCTGCACTACAAAATATACATAGAGCTGATGAGAAAGGAAAATATTTTAGGAACCAATAGGATATTGCTTTTTTAGTATACACCAGTGGTTCCCAAGCTTTTTTGAATTACGAAGCCCTAGAATATTAGAATTTTTTTTTTTTCACAGCACCCCCTGGCCAGAAGTTTCTTATTGAGAAATTTAGAAAGAAATATTAAATTAAGTAAATTGTGTTTATATATCATCCTTAGGGTCAGTTATGTGGTGAGGGACAAGATTTGCTTCTGTTTGTCCACATATTTTATGGATTAACAGCCACCAGCACTGGTTTTGCCTATTACATTGACCATAAATAATTTGAATTGGACCTGGACCACCAAACCCAGGGCACCCCTGCAAGTGTCCTGAGGCACCTTGGGGTGCTATGGTACACAGTCAGAGAACCACTGGTATACACACCAAACTTCATGTGCATAAAACTTTTACAACATGACAAAAGTTGCTAGTTATTGCCCCCCTCCCCCCCCCCAAATTGGAAAAACTCCACACCATATTAATGGTGTACATACTGGAAGCACCCAAGCAGCATGGGGAATAACACCCAACTCACAAATCAGGTAGAATGCCCCTATAACGGGACAGAGGGAGATTCCCAACTAATCAGGACTATCACATGCTGTAGAATTGGGGTCACTATCCAAATATTTCAATCACATAAATTATGATCAAATAATACAAAATTTTGCAGTGACGATTCTATAAAGCCCTTATGTCACCAGCCAGACCCCATTTGTGTAACAGAACGGTAGAACAATCCGTGAATTCCAGACAGTAGGTTAGGGCTCATGGTCCACACATGGTCCTACATGACCCTCTCCAGGAGGGACAGAATGCTCTGCTCCTGGACTTCCCTCTTAATGTATGATTGCCATCACCTGTGCTGAAACATCTTTCTTATCCATTCACCTGTTCAAAACAGGTGCCGGCAATCACAAATTAAGAAAAAAGTCCAGAAGCAGAGCATTGTGTCCCTCCTGGAGAGGGTCATGTTGGGAGGTATGACAAAGATATTAGACCGGTTCTACTTTTCGGTTTATTTAGCCATCAGGCTTACCATACTATCCCTTTAAAATGGGGCACTCATGAATGACACAGGTTCTGTGGATGGCTGTCTTGAAGCCTGCATTTCACCTGCTTTTAATCAGCATCAGAACCTGTCATTCATGAGTGTCCTAGTTTAAAAGGCATAGTATGGTTTAAAAAAAAAAAAAAAAAGGGGGGAGAACAGAAAATGGACTGTTGGGGTCCTTGAAGGACCGCATTTAGGAACCACTGCTCTATGGGAAAGCCTTTGTAACAAGGACAGTCCTCTGGTAACTAATGCCATCCTTAGAGTGCGAAACGTAAAGAAAATAAAAGTTTCATTATAAAAATTAAACAGTTTTCCTTCGTAAGGCCCAGATTTAATCAAGCCTAAGTGAGTGATAAATTGCATGGGGAAAAAGTACCAACGAATCAGCTCCTAAATGTCACAGAATGTAGCATGACAGTTAGATGGTTGGTACTTTATTATCACAGTGCAATTTATCAATCTCCAAGGCTTGATAAATCCGGACAATTTTTTTTTTTTAAAAAGACAGGCTTCCAGCTCTATTATGCAGGAACAAGAGAATTGGTAAAAGCCAGCGTATTACTGCCAGCATTGCCAAACTTTGATTGACAAGTTGTGGCTATAGGAGATTTTTTATCAATGCTTTTATAAAGAGACCAATAAGTATTTTAATGGAAAAAAAAAACATTTTTAGAAACCTCATATTCCAAGGATTATGGTGGGTGGGATAAACAAGCCCATCATTTTAGCACACATGGTACAGCTACTGAGCAGACATCCATTAATTAGGATTACATGCACTGATAGCAGCCAGCCTAGGCTCACCACACTCTGCTCAAGGTTTCAAATGTTACTTTTCAAAAGAAACAAAGCAGCATTAACTGTGAAGCTCGCACTGTATGTACTATGACCAGCAAAGGTAAACCCCGCTGTCTTGTGAAAGTCAGTGCTAGAAAGACAAAAGAAATGCATTGCACACACAGGAAATTAAATGGTTAAATGAAAGTTATCTTCTGTGTGACCACAGATTGGCGCAAATGAATAGCTTGTTTGTATCCAGAATGTATTAATGGTCTGATGGAATTATAGAATACACAGTAAAGCCTTAGCACAAAGAGCAGACACTCACCTCCTTGTTCCAGCTGCAGTCTCCCCACAGTTCTTGCTGAAGCCTTTCCCTGAACTGAACTGATGCTTCTCTGGTAATTTTAGTCAAACCATCCACTCTGCTTCTCCTCCCCCTCCAGATCATTAGGAAGCACACCCACCCTGCCTCCTCCTCTGTCTGCTCCTCACTCTCAGCTTAGATTTATATCTGAGAAGGGACGAGGAGTTCTATGTGCACCATTCTGTCACTGAGCACGATAAACATAGTAGTCCGTGTATTCGGCTTAATGAGACAGTCATGAACAAGTCAGAGCCCTGTCATGTGAATGAGGAAGTGGCAGATTTCTTCAGCTATGTCACAGCTGTATTGTGTAGGGAGCTGTGGGTATGGGCCTCTAGGTCGACACCAAATAGGTCGACACCATTGGTCGACAATGGGTAGGTCGACACTAGAAATAGGTCGACATGAACAAGGTCAACATGTAAAAAGGTTGCCATGAGTTTTTTATGGGGGGTTTTGTGTCGTTTTCTCCGTCAAGTGACCGGGAACCCCAATTAGTGCACCGCGTCTCCTTGCATCTGCGGGCAAGGTTACCATTCCCAATCGTAGTCCACGTGGATCGTAAAGTATGAAAAAGTCCATGTTGACCTATTTCTAGTGTTGACCTATCCACTGTGGGTGTTGACCTAATGGGTGTTGACTTAATTGGTGTCGACCTAGAGTCCGGATACCGGAGCTGTTAGTCCTTAATTAAGGAGTGAGGATAAAGCCGGACACACACTGGAGTCATGTTGGACCGATTTGCCGTTTCGTAACAATAAATGTGCACGTGTGACTGTGCGCTCCCGCGGTTGCTAGCAATGGTCGCCAGGTTTGATGTGTTGCACATCAAACCTAGCTTTATCACTGGCAATTAAACAAATGACGATGCCGCCGAGCCTGTGATGTTACTATGCCGGTGGTTCCATTTAAAAATAGTTTAATAAACACAATTACCACAATAGATATAAAACAAACAATTGATCCACTTAATAAAGGCTAGATAATATAGTACATAAGAGCTCTTATTATACTTGAAACACATTCAGTATAGCAGCATATGCTAACTCCCGGGAATAGAAAGTTTAGTAACAATTTATGTTACTGTAAGTTGTAACAATTTAGACAGTTGTTAATAATCGACTATTTGTATCCTTGTGAATGGGTTACGATCAACCAGTGCCGTTTCTTGCGGCGGGCGAGCCGTGCAACCGCACGGGGCGCCCGCCGCGGCACTTCCTGAGCACTTTCAAACTCCCTCCCCTCTCCTCCCGAGTGCCCAGCTCGGGGGGCGTGGTTTTGTGGAATGATGCGTTTGCGTCGTGACGTCACGATGCAATCGCGTCATTCCGCAAAACCCCGCCCCCCGAGCTGGGCACTCGGGAGGAGGGAGAAGGGGGAGCCAAGCCGGCCAGCACTGCGCAGACGAGGGAGAGGCGGCTGAAGAGCGGGAAGAACCGCTTCAAATGTAAGTCAGCCCCTCTCCCTCTCTCCCCCCCCCCCCCCCCCCCCACCTGCCGTACTGTGTAAAATAGGGTCACCTGTCTGCCGGGATGTGTAAAATGGGGACACTTGCCTGCCAGAATGTGTAAAATGGGGACTCTTGCCTGCCGGAATGTGTAAAATGGGGACTCTTGCCTGCCGGAATGTGTAAAATGGGGACACCTTTCTGCCGCAATGTGTAAAATGGGGACACTTTCCTGCCGCAATGTGTAAAATGGGGACACCTGTCTGCCGCAATGTGTAAAATGGGGACACTTGCCTGCCGCAATGTGTAAAATGGGGACACTTGCCTGCCGGAATGTGTAAAATGGGGACACCTGTCTGCCCCAATGTGTAAAATGGGGACACTTTCCTGCTACAATGTGTAAAATGGTGACACGTGCCTGCAGCAATGTGTAAAATGGGGGCACGTGCCTGCCGCAATGTGTAATATCGGGACACTTGCCTGTTGTACTGTGTAAAATGGGGACACGTGTCTGCCGCAATGTGTAAAATGGAGACACTTGCCTACCGTGCTGTGTAAAATGGGGACACTTGCCTGCTGTAATGTGTAAAATGAGGACTTTTTTTTTTTATTATCCTGTGGTGGCCGTGATGATGAGATCAGATGAGGCCACGACCACCTTAACAAAGCCACACCCATTTTAACGAGGCCACGCCCCTTGCCGAGAGCGCGCACCAAAGCTTTTCCTCTTTATATCTATGGGGGGGGGCGCATTTTTAAATCTCGCACTGGGAGCCAAATTTGCTAGAAACGGCCCTGCGATCAACGCTGGCAGTCCTTTCAAGGGGATGCAGTCAAAATGCTGGCCGTTGGGGTCCTGGCGTTCAGGAGACTGACACTGGAATCCCGACAGCCGGCAGTTTTCCAACGGCCAGCATACTGACACCCGCCCCTAATTCCCACTCGGTTGGTGGGTCCACGCCACAAACAGAGTGGAAACAGAACTTGTGGCGGGCCGGCATCGTGTCGAGCACAGCGTGGCAAGTGGACTCGCTGCCAGTATTCCGGAAGATGGGATGCTGCTGTCGGTATACTGACAGCTGGCATCCCGTCTGCAGGAATATCATACCAGACCCCTTTCAAGCATGTAAACTCAATGACGATACTGAGGACTGTATATCCGTGGATTGATTGATTAAATAAAATACATACTGTATGATCCAATAATTCCATCTGGGACATATAACGGGAACCGAAAAGTTTTTAATTGATTTGTAGTTACTGTAAGCATTCCACTATTCCTGTCATTCCTTAATACTCACTGCATCTGGGGCCTAATTCAGACCTGATCGTAGCAGCAAATTTGTTAGCAGATGGGCAAAACCATGGGGGTCATTCCAAGTTTAGCACAGCTACGATCATCTTCCCTGACATACGGGGGGATGCCCAATACAGGGCTAGTCCGCCCCGCATGTCAGTGCCGCCCCCCCCCCCGCACAAATACAAAAGCATCGCACAGCGGCGATGCCTTTGTATTTGAGGAGTAATTCCCGGCCAGCGCAGCTCCTGCGGCTGGCCGGGAGTGAATTGTCGCTGCCGCTGGCCGCAGAGGGCTGCATTGGCCGGACCGCTCCTCCAAATGGCGGCTTAATGCCACCGTTCAGCCCCCTCCCGCCCAGCGACCGCCTCTGTCTCAGAGGCGATCGCTAGGCAACGAAAGCTGCCATACGCCGGCGCACTGCGGCGCTGGCGCATGCGCAGTTCCGACCCGATCGCTGCACTGCGACAAACTGCAGCGAGCGATCGGGTTGGAATCACCCCCCCATGTGCACTGCAGGGGGGGCAAATATAACTTTTGGGCTCAAGGTCATTCGTTCTGATGTCAGACCGAATACCTGTCGCTCCAGTGTAGACCCAGCTTTAGACTGACATTTGGACTCCATAAAGTAAAACTTCCTATCTGTACTTTGATTTCCTATAACAAATACAGCATACCTCCCAACATTTGTTATTATAGAGTCAGGATCCCTGCTGCGCGCCTGAAAAGGGGGCGTTGCTTTGCCCCCACAGGCCCGCCTCCAAATGATTTTATTTTGCTGACATGCCCGCTTGACACCCACCCATTTTGGTGAGCTTAGCACTCCGGCAGCAGCTTGGCTGCCCCCACTCTGCAATGAATGGATGCCAAGTCCATGCATGCAATGACCATTCACCACCCCACTGGTTCCACTGTTCAGTCTGTGAATAGCGGGGCTGTCCAGCTAAAACCGGGACTGTTGTGAGGTATGACTACAGTACAACTATGTGTGATCACTTATCCATAGAGTTCTTAAAACCGGAAAGGACAAAAAATGAAATATTGCTACTGTTCAGCGATTTGCAATGTAGTCTGTAGCTACCATGAGGAGCCCTGATAAACACTAACTTGGGGACTTTAGCAGAGACACTTAACAAAGTGGTATGTTTCCACACAAATGCAGAGTTCTACACATCCCAATATGTAACTGGATCTGGGAAACATATGGGCCTAGTGTGCGACAAGTCATCATCATTAGTAGCGCACAGTGTCAGCTCCTACCATATTGTTGGGGGGGGGGGGGCTGCCTGAGCTTCAGGTTGGCCTGTTGCAGTGCCTGCCAGATGCATTGCACATGTGTAATGGATCTGGCAGATGTTGACAATACTTGCTTCCATGGACTGCATCAGCTGCAGCTCCTATAAGTCAGGTAAAGCTGATGGAAAGGGAGTTGAATGACTGGCACTGCCTGTCTGGTGTTTGATGAGCAGGTAGAACTTCTGATGGAAAGATACCCTGCAGTCTTCCGATGGGCAGTCTTCCGATGCAGTCTCTAGGTAAAATCTGCCACTGTAGCGAGTATAGCTGGTGAAACATATATGCATTTTAACAGGTGTACAGGAGCTACTGGTGTTCTGAGAGGATGCTTACTTACCTTCAGCCTCCCACTCCACCTATTTGGTCATGTCTTGTTGCGTCTGTAATGCCTGCCAATCTGCAGTCATCAATCTGTGTGCATTCCCTTTCTGGCCATGTGCAGTGCGAGAATACACAAACTATGCCTCACCAGCTGCTGTAGTGCTCACTGTATCGGCCTGTTTGGGTTTGTAAAGAGGAGGGTGCTATGTAAGGCTTCATACCCACTGGTAACAAACGTGTGTGCTGTGCTAGTGATTATCACTACTAAAACACACTATAGTAGTTGGTCTATTATTGTGTATTTAATGCTAGTTAAACACAACGAGGTTGATGCAGAGTTGAATGAAAGTTCACCATAATTGCTCCTGCATTGCATATAAGGGACTAGGGCCCAAATGTATTAATCTTTAGCAAGAGATAAAGTTGAGACAGATAAAGAGAGATAAAGTACCAGCCAACAGGCTCCTAACTGTCATTTTTCAAACACAGCCTGTTACATGGCAGTTAGGAAGCTGATTGGCTGGTCATTTATCTCTCTGTATTCATCTGCAATTTAACTCTTGTTAAGGTTTAATACATTTGGGCCTAAGGGACTAATTCAGGGTTGATCGCAAAGCAAAATCTTTCTCTAATGGGCAAAACCATGTGCACTGCAGGGGGGACAGATACAACATGTGCAGAAAGAGTAAAGGGCCCCATACACTACAACGATAATGCCTGATTTCATCCGATATTGACCTATCGGGCCGATAAATCAGATGAAAAGTGGCAAATCGGATGTGTTTTACATCCGATACGATGAGCTGTCCCGTGAGCATCGGATCTGAGCCCCTAGATCATTAGTGCTGCACTCATGATATCTCGGATCCCGCAGGCATGGCTGGTATCGCATAAGATACATTGTATGCAAAAGGACCGTATACAATGTATCTTATGCGATCCTGCCGCCCGAAAGAGGCTGCCGGGCGGTTCAAGGGAAATCTTATGCGACATGAGGGTCAGACATGTCGCTGTAGTGTATGGGGCCCTTTAGATTTGGGTGTGGTGTGTTCAAACTGAAATCTAAATCGCAGTGTAAAAATAAAGCAGCCAGTATTTACCATGCACAATATAACCCACCCAAATGTAACTGTCTGCACATGTTATATCTGCCCCTCCTGCAGTGCACATGGTTTTGTCCATTAGAGAAAGATTTTGCTTTTGTGATCAGATCCCAATTAGGCCCCAAGTCATAAAATTATGACAATTTTTGTAGCTTTTCTTAATTGTAACAATAATTAAAATACTGATCTCTCAAGATAGGTACTTGCCATTAAGTCAGTTCCCTTGTGCAACAGGCTGGAAACCCAGGACAGCTGCAGTCTGTTCTGTAAGCACTGGAAATATCTCTCCACCCACCAGTATGGTCACTTCTTATTCATCCGGACACTTCCAGGAATGTTCAGTTTGTCTGTTAAACACGTTATAGTTACAAGTGATTCACTGACATTAAAGGAAGGCAGCAATGAGTACTGTACAAATTGGAGCCAATATGTTATTTCCTCTTGTCCATCAGTCATCATTGTGTGTGGCTGTAGCAGATACTACAGAATTGTTGACTGTTTTTAAATAATAATACATCTAATAGTGTAGGGATAAATACCTCCCAATTGTCCTGTCTTAGATTGGGTAGTTCTGATTTTTGGGATGTAGTCAAAAGGTCGACAGTAACAATGTCAACATTCATAATGTTGACACCACAATGTTGACAGTTCTGTTGACATTGCCAGAATGTGAATATTAGGGATAGGGTGCTGGGGGAGGCTAAGGTGTGGCTGCTAAGGGGGGTATAGATACCGGAATGCTAGAGGAACAGAGCTCTGACCTAACAGTGACAGTTTATTGAAGATGTAGGGGGACATGGATACCTGGGAACAACACAGTAACTGTTCTACATCATTTAGTATAAAGGAAACACGCTCCATCTGCATCTACTGTATATTTGTCATTTATTTATTAACATCATTTATACAGCTCCAGCAAACTCCCCTTTGCAATTGTGACCAAACACAGTAATCAAAGACTATTAACAGACAATGAAATGGTAAGAGGACATAGGGGGTAATTTCAAGTTGATCGCAGCAGGATTTTTGATAGCAATTGGGCAAAACCAAGGGGATCATTCCGAGTTGTTCGCTCTGTATTTTTTTCTCGCAACGGAGCGATTAGTCGCTAATGCGCATGCGCAATGTCCGCAGTGCGACTGCGCCAAGTAAATTTGCTATGCAGTTAGGTATTTTACTCACGGCATTACGAGGTTTTTTCTTCGTTCTGGTGATCGTAATGTGATCGACAGGAAGTGGGTGTTTCTGGGCGGAAACTGGCCGTTTTATGGGAGTGTGCGAAAAAACGCTACAGTTTCCGGGAAAAACGCGGGAGTGGCTGGAGAAACGGGGGAGTGGCTGGGCGAACGCTGGGTGTGTTTGTGACGTCAAACCAGGAACGACAAGCACTGAACTGATCGCAGATGCCGAGTAAGTCTCGAGCTACTCAGAAACTGCTAAGAAGTGTCTATTCGCAATTCTGCTAATCTTTCGTTCGCAATTTTGATAAGCTACGATTCACTCCCAGTAGGCGGCGGCTTAGCGTGTGCAAAGCTGCTAAAAGCAGCTTGCGAGCGAACAACTCGGAATGACCCCCCCATGTGCACTGCAGGGGAGGCAGATATAACATGTGCAGAAAGAGTTCGATTTGGGTGGGTTATTTTATTTCTGTGCAGGGTAAATACTGGCTGCTTTATTTTTACACTGCATATTAGATTGCAGATTGAACACACCACACCCAAATCTAATAGGCCCTACACACTGGCCGATTTGTTAGAAAGATATGAACGATCTCGTTCATAAATGAACGAGAACTCGTTCATATCTTTCAGTGTGGAGGCTCCAGCGATGAACGATGCGCGGCCCCGCGCTCGTTCATCGCTGGTCCCCCGTCGGCTGTGCATGCAGGCCAATATGGACGATCTTGTCCATATTTGCCTGCAGTTCTATAAAGCCGGGTAACGCGTCACTGCCCCCCCCCCCCCCCCCCCCCCAGCGCCGCCAGGTCGCTCGTTGGCCGTATCCGGGTCGGCCAGTGTGTAGGGCCCATAACTTTCTCTGCACATGTTATATCTGCCTACCCTGCAGTGCACATGGTTTTGCCCAATTGCTTACAAAAGTCCTGCTCCGATCAACTTGGAATTACAGGTTGAGTATCCCTTATCCAAAATGCTTGGGACAAGAGGTATTTTGGATATCGGATTTTTCTGTATTTTGGAATAATTGCATACCATAATGAGATATCATGGTGATGGGACCTAAATCTAAGGACAGAATGCATTTATGTTACATATACACCTTATACACACAGCCTGAAGGTAATTTTAGCCAATATTTTTTATAACTTTGTGCATTAAACAAAGTCTGTGTACATTCACACAATTTATTTATGTTTCATATACACCTTATACACACAGCCTGAAGGTCATTTAATACAATATTATTAATAACTTTGTGTATTAAACAAAGTTTGTGTACATTGAGCCATCAAAAAACAAAGGTTTCACTATCTCACTCTCACTCAAAAAAGTCCGTACTTCGGAATATTTCGTATTTCGGAATATTTGGATATGGGATACTCAACCTGTACCCCCACAGGGCCTAATTCTGAGTTGATTGCAGCAGCAAATTTGCTAGCAGTTGGGCAAAACCATGTGCACTGCAGGGGGGGGGGGGGGGGGGGGGCAGATATAACATGTGCAGAGAGAGTTAGATTTGGATGCGGTGTGTTCAAACTGAAATCTAAATTGCAGTGTAAAAATAAAGCAGACAGTATTTACCCTGCACAGAAACAATATAACACACCCAAATCTAACTCTCTCTGCACATGTTATATCTGCCCCCCCCCCCCTGCAGTGCAAATGGTTTTGCCCAATTGCTAACAAACTTGCTGCTGCGATCAACTCAGAATTACCCCCTTAGGCCCTTATTCAGGTTCAGTTGTACAACTGAGAAATTTGCAGATGGCTGATTTTCGCATTCGGGAAGTCCACAGCTTTCACTTTGTGATGGCATCCCTATAGGATGCAATTGCAAAGTGAGTGACAAGTGGCGGGCATCCGGGGGTGGTGACGCGGTGGCGTTGGGTGGAGGACAGAAGGAAATGCCGGAATATCATGGCCGTTTTTGGGGTGGCCTACGATTGGAAACATGGCGATGCGCCTGCGTACGCAGCCTGGCTGCATATGTAGTGGGCTTCCGCTAACAATTGGATTGCAATCACCTCGCTGGGCAGCCTTGCCGTGTGCTGGGCGGCCCTCAGAATGTGATTGTAAGCATTAGCAGTTTTGCTATTTTAGCGGCGCTCCGGAAAGGGACATGGCCTAAGTTGGAGCGGGCGTGGCCTCACATGGGATCCCAGTGACATAACTCTGGGACAGGCCAGCATCCCCAAAGATTGCTTGGCTGCCTCCGTAGACCAGTGCCTGCCGTGTCGGTTCCTCCTTTATGACAGGAGCCAAGTGCTGCAGGAGAATGTCACACTGCAGCACTCAGCTCCTGTAAATGTGGAGAAGCTGACATTCTGGTGTCACCCCTTTTGAGGGTGACACCTAGGTGCTGGCCGTACCCCCCTTCTGACGTCACTGGTTCTGCCTCTTTTCAGTTGGAAAGTCAGACTAAGTATTAAGAGGTTTGGCCCCCTGATGATCGGGAAAAATGCTCCTGATCAGCCGGGTTGTGTGTGTATCCAGCTGTGACCCTTGTGACCTCCTATGAGGCAGGGCAGCAGCGTAGGGGGGAGGGGGTTAGGTAAGGGCTCCACTGTGGGGATCTCCACTGTGGGCATCGGGATGTATCCTGTGCAGCACATGAGATGCAACCTCCTGGTCTCGACTGTTGCAGGAGCGTCATAAGCCGTTTATTTATTTTTGGGGTATGTGTACCAAAGTGTGGGTTTATAGAATTGGAGATGTTGCCAATAGCAACATGTCAGATTCTAGCTATTACCGTCTAGAAGGTGCTTGATAAATAAGTAGAATCTGATTGGCTGCTATGGGCAACATCTCCACTTCTGTAATCTGCACTTTAGTAAATATACCCCTTTGGCTGTTTTTTTCTTTCCACCTCAGATTTTGTTAATGTCACAGTGGTATGTCCTACCTATGCGGGGGGAACATTGTGCACTTTTCTTTGTGGAAATGCCCAGATTGTGCCATAGTAAAGGGTGGCAAGTCCTTCACAGTGTGGGTTGCATCCATGGGAGAGGGGGGGGGGGGGGGGGTTCACCCACCAATTTTAGTAGAGTACATTGGCTAGAGCTGAGTGCTTTGTAGCATCTTCTTTGCCACCCTTTAGTAATAAAAATCTGTTCTTTTAATTAATAAAAGCTGTGGCCTTAATCCGATATATCCAAGTCAGTGTCTTTATTTGAGCATATAATAAATTAGTATAAGGTGATTTATTATTGTAGATTGCATTAAAGGAATAGATGTCTTGAATATTTCACACACTGTATATATAAAAAGGGATGTAGTTATGTAGTCAGGAGACTGTCGGTCACAACACCTCCTCCTACATCCATCCTCTGAGAATCCCGACGGCCAGCATGCCGACTAGCAAGGACTCATCCCACTCGTGGGCATCCACAACACCCATAGAGTTGGAATAGAACATGTGTCGACCGCAGATCGCCACTGAGCCTGGAAGGGGCTTGTTGCGCTCGCCAGGTGGACTGCACAGGTGCCGAATGGGTCCTGCGTTGTCGCGCACAGTGCACTCATAATTCAACCCTTGTCTCAGGTATACTGTATGGATTTGGTTCTCCTCTTGTTCAGATTGCTATTTACTTTAAATATCATCTCATGCCAACAAGTAACACTGCAATGCCCTTACCAAATGAGGAATTTATACTGTAATATATATATGCACTAAGGAAGGGTAAGGCCAGCAGTAATTATGACTGTGGATAACCACTTTATGTATAGAACGGGTCTAAATATACAAAGTAATTACAGCTTATAGTTCAGAAATATAGCTACAGTACCGCTGAAATGTCAGCATTCCTAATAAGATGCAGCTTCAATAAAGCTACATATTGACTTGGACCTATCACATGTCCAAGCATTAATTACTGTATGTAACTACTCCTAAATTGTATACGTAATATGAACAAGCTGATGTGCTCAGTTTCAACTGGGCAAGGATTTGCTGGGCAGAACAAAGAATATTATGGCAAGAGGATAGCGGTGTTTATATACCAGGTACCCGGAGGCAAAATTGCTGGTGGTGCCCCCATCCCCCTGTCAGTACTGTAGCACATCTGAGGAGACAAAGGAGGGTGTAATACATACTTGCCTACTCTCCTGAAATAGCCGCAAGGCTCCCGAAAATCAGGTAACGCTCCTGGCCCCCCGGAAGAGAAGGCAAGTCCCTTGGAGACCGCTGGATGCCTGCTCCCCCCCCCAAAAAAAAAATCCTCCTGCAGATTCCGGGCTCCCACCCAGATAACTTGATCCGTGCTTAATCGCATAGTTGTAGCTGCATCTCCAACTTTACATGCTGGTAATCAGGGCATTGTAAAGCGGTGGGTGGAGCCATGCGATGATGCGATCGCGTCTCCACACCCCCGCATTGCCCACATATGCAGATTTCCGCCACCCTGTTGAATCAACCTGCATCAGCCAGCACTTTTCTGTCTTACCAACCAGCCACTCTTCTGTTTCACCAGCTAATCCCCTTTCTGTTTCACCATGTAGCCCCCTTTTTTTGTCTCCACCCAGTGTCTTCTTCTATCTCTTCAGGCTCCCAGTGTCTCCCCAGCCCGCCACCTTCTGTCTTTTCAACTCCAGCCCCCCTGCAGCTCACAGACACTTACCTTCAAACTCAGAGAATTATGCAGTGTGAAAGGACTTCATCACATGACAGGAGCGGGATCCTGTGGTGTACCTTTAAAATGTGATGGCTGCTTGTACAAATTGTTGTCACTTAACTAGCACCATGAGCATGCGCTGGCCTAAATCTGAATATATACTATGTATTGAAATGTGGATTACACAAAGACACATTGGCCTAGCACTGTTTCTAGAGCTGACTGAGCTGTGTGCCCCCCACCAACCCCCACATTACAAAGGTTGCTAGAAATTAGGGGTGTGCACCGGGCTTTTCTTCGGGTTTTATGTTTTGGTTTTGGATCTGGATCTCCTTCATAATTTGGATCTGTATTGGTTTTGCCAAAACCGCCCATGTAAGTTTTGATTTTGGTTTTGTTTTTGGATCTGGATTTTTTTTAAATAATAAAAACAGCTAAAATAACAGAACTTGGGGGATGTTTTTGTTCCTACAGTATTATTAACCTCAATAACATTCATTTCCACTCATTTCCAGTCTATTCTGAACACCTCACACCTCACAATATTGTTTTTATCCAGTTTAGGGAAAATGGTTGCGACGAGGTAGCTGGATGACTAAGCTAAGTGGCAGCAGTGGGTAGCAAACATGTGGCAGTTAACAATATATTTTTAAATGCTGTAATCATGTTAAACTTATTTAAAAATTAGGATCAAGTTCTGTTCCTCAAAGATATTTTTGACATGGAGACGGTTCGCTTAATCATACGTTAAAAAATATTTTCATATTAGGATTAAGTTCTCCTGTTCCTCAAAAATATCTTTGACATGCAGAAGGTTAGTTATATTAATTTAAATTTAGCTAATTTATAATTATTATTATTATTATTATTATTATTATTAATAATAATATTAATTTGAAGTAATCACAATGTGGTGATAAAAAGAATTATGAAAATAGGACAATAAGTTGTAACAAGAATATGAACTACGGACACAGCACCCTGAAATGGAAGGAGCACACCTGGATATATACTGGGAGGATACAGCCCAATATATATATATATATATATATATATTAGTGATGAGCGGGTTCGGTTCCTCGGAAACCGAACCCCCCCGAACTTCACCCTTTTTACACGGGTCCTAGGCATACTCGGATTCTCCCGTATGGCTCGGTTAACCCGAGCGCGCCCGAACGTCATCATCCCGCTGTCGGATTCTCGCGAGATTCGAAATCTATATAAGCAGCCGCGCGTCGCCGCCATTTTCACTCGTGCATTGGAAATGTTAGGGAGAGGACGTGGCTGGCGTCCTCTCCGTTTATTCATTGTTGAGTTGATGCAAATATTTGTGCTTGCTTATATCATTGTGGGGACTGGGGAGCAGCTTTATATTAATATAGGAGGAGTACAGTGCAGAGTTTTGCTGATCAGTGACCACCAGTTTTATCCGTTCTCTGCCTGAAAAAAAACGCTCCTTATCTGTGCTCAGTGTGCTGCATATATCTGTGCTCACACTGCTTAATTGTGGGGACTGGGGAGCAGCTGTATTATATAGGAGGAGTACAGTGCAGAGTTTTGCTGACAGTGACTACCATTATACGTTGTCTGCCTGAAAAACACTCCATATCTGTGCTCAGTGTGCTGCATATATCTGTGCTCACACTGCTTTATTGTGGGGACTGGGGACCACCAGTATAATATTATATAGGAGGAGTACAGTGCAGAGTTTTGCTGACCAGTGACCACCAGTATACGTTGTCTGCCTGAAAAACACTCCATATCTGTGCTGCATTGTGTAGTATATAGTAGTACAGTGCATAATTTTGCTGACCACCAGAATATAATATATAGGAGTACGGTACAGAAGGCCACTGCTGTACCTACCTCTGTGTCGTCAAGTATACTATCCATCCATACCTGTGGTGCATTTCAGTTTTGCACAGTTTGCTGACCACCAGTATATAATATATAGCATTACGGTACAGTAGGCCACTGCTGTACCTACCTCTGTGTCATCAAGTATACTGTCCATATAGATTCTATACCTGTGGTGCATTTCAGTTGTGCAGTTTGCTGACACAGTGACTACCAGTATATATAGCAGTACGGTACGGAAGGCCACTGCTGTGCCTACCTCTGTGTCGTCAAGTATACTATTCATCTACATTCTATACCTGTGGTGCATTTTAGTTTTGCAGTTTGCTGACAGTGACCACCAGTATATATAGCAGTACGGTACGGTAGGCCACTGCTGTACCTACCTCTGTGTCGTCAAGTATACTATCCATCTAGATTCTATACTTGTGGTGCATTTCAGTTGTGTAGTTTGCTGACACAGTGACCACCAGTATATATAGCAGTACGGTACGGAAGGCCACTGCTGTACCTACCTCTGTGTCGTCAAGTATACTATCCATCTACATTCTATACCTGTGGTGCATTTTAGTTTTGCAGTTTGCTGACAGTGACCACCAGTATATATAGCAGTACGGTACGGAAGGCCACTGCTGTACCTACCTCTGTGTCGTCAAGTATACTATCCATCTACATTCTATACCTGTGGTGCATTTTAGTTTTGCAGTTTGCTGACAGTGACCACCAGTATATATAGCAGTACGGTATGGAAGGCCACTGCTGTACCTACCTCTGTGTCGTCAAGTATACTATCCATCTAGATTCTATACCTGTGGTGCATTTCAGTTGTGCAGTTTGCTGACACAGTGACCACCAGTATATATAGCAGTACGGTACGGAAGGCTACTGCTGTACCTACCTCTGTGTCGTCAAGTATACTATCCATCTACATTCTATACCTGTGGTGCATTTTAGTTTTGCAGTTTGCTGACAGTGACCACCAGTATATATAGCAGTACGGTACGGAAGGCCACTGCTGTACCTACCTCTGTGTCGTCAAGTATACTATCCATCTAGATTCTATACCTGTGGTGCTTTTCAGTTGTGCAGTTTGCTGACACAGTGACCACCAGTATATATAGCAGTACGGTACGGAAGGCCACTGCTGTACCTACCTCTGTGTCATCAAGTATACTATCCATCTACATTCTATACCTGTGGTGCATTTCAGTTGTGCGCAGTATATATAGTAGTAGGCCATTGCTATTGATACTGGCATATAATTCCACACATTAAAAAATGAAGAACAAAAATGTGGAGGTTAAAATAGGGAAAGATCAAGATCCACTTCCACCTCATGCTGAAGCTGCTGCCACTAGTCATGGCCGAGACGATGAAATGCCATCAACGTCGTCTGCCAAGGCCGATGCCCAATGTCATAGTAGAGAGCATGTAAAATCCAAAAACAAAAGTTCAGTTAAATGACCCAAAAATCAAAATTGAAAGCGTCTGATGAGAAGCGTAAACTTGCCAATATGCCATTTACAACACGGAGTGGCAAGGAACGGCTGAGGCCCTGGCCTATGTTCATGGCTAGTGGTTCAGATTCACATGAGGATGGAAGCACTCATCCTCTCGCTAGAAAAATGAAAAGACTTAAGCTGGCAAAAGCACAGCAAAGAACTGTGCGTTCTTCTAAATCACAAATCCCCAAGGAGAGTCCAATTGTGTCGGTTGCGATGCCTGACCTTCCCAACACTGGACGGGAAGAGCTTGCGCCTTCCACCATTTGCACGCCCCCTGCAAGTGCTGGAAGGAGCACCCGCAGTCCAGTTCCTGATAGTCAAATGGAAGATGTCACTGTTGAAGTACACCAGGATGAGGATATGGGTGTTGCTGGCGCTGGATAGGAAATTGACAAGGAGGATTCTGATGGTGAGGTGGTTTGTTTAAGTCAGGCACCCGGGGAGACACCTGTTGTCCGTGGGACGAATATGGCCATTGACATGCCTGGTCAAAATACAAAAAAAATCAGCTCTTCGGTGTGGAATTATTTCAACACAAATGCGGACAACAGGTGTCAAGCCGTGTGTTGCCTTTGTCAAGCTGTAATAAGTAGGGGTAAGGACGTTAACCACCTAGGAACATCCTCCCTTATACGTCACCTGGACCGCATTCATCAGAAGTCAGTGACAAGTTCAAAAACTTTGGGTGACAGCGGAAGGAGTCCACTGACAACTAAATCCCTTCCTCTTGTAACCAAGCTCCTGCAAACCACACCACCAACTCCCTCAGTGTCAATTTCCTCCTTACCCAGGAAAGCCAATAGTCCTGCAGGCCATGTCACTGGCAAGTCTGACGAGTCCTCTCCTGCCTGGGATTCCTCCGATGCATCCTTGAGTGTAACGCCTACTGCTGCTGGCGCTGCTGTTGTTGCTGCTGGGAGTCGATCGTCATCCCAGAGGGGAAGTCGGAAGACCACTTGTACTACTTCCAGTAAGCAATTGACTGTCCAACAGTCCTTTGCGAGGAAGATGAAATATCACAGCAGTCATCCTGCTGCAAAGCAGATAACTCAGGCCTTGGCAGCCTGGGCTGTGAGAAACGTGGTTCCAATATCCACCGTTAATTCAGAGGCAACTAGAGACTTGATTGCATCCGGTATCCACCTTTAGTTCACAGGGACTTAGAGAATTACTTGAGGTAGTGTGTCCCGGGTACCAAATACCATCTAGGTTCCACTTCTCTAGGCAGGCGATACCGAAAATGTACACAGACCTCAGAAAAAGAGTCACCAGTGTCCTAAAAAATGCAGTTGTACCCAATGTCCACTTAACCACGGACATGTGGACAAGTGGACCAGGGCAGACTCAGGACTATATGACTGTGACAGCCCACTGGGAAGATGTATTGCCTCCCGCAGCAAGAACAGCAGCGGCGGCACCAGTAGCAGCATCTCGCAAACGCCATCTCGTTCCTAGGCAGGCTACGCTTTGTATCACCGCTTTCCAGAAGAGGCACACAGCTGACAACCTCTTACGGAAACTGAGGAACATCATCGCAGAATGGCTTACCCCAATTGGACTCTCCTGGGGATTTGTGACATCGGACAACGCCACCAATATTGTGCGTGCATTACATCTGAGCAAATTCCAGCACGTCCCATGTTTTGCACATACATTGAATTTGGTGGTGCAGAATTATTTAAAAAATGACAGGGGCGAGCAAGAGATGCTGTCGGTGGCCCGAAGAATTGCGGGCCACTTTCGGCATTCAGCCACCGCGTGCCGAAGACTGGAGCACCACCAAACATTCCTGAACCTGCCCTGCCATCACCTGAAGCAAGAGGTGGTAACGAGGTGGAATTCAACCCTCTATATGCTTCAGAGGATGGAGGAGCAGCAAAAGGCCATTCAAGCCTATACATCTGCCCACGATATAGGCAAAGGAGGGGGAATGCACCTGACTCAAGCGCAGTGGAGAATGATTTCAACGTTGTGCAAGGTTCTGCAACCCTTTGAACTTGCCACACGTGAAGTCAGTTCAGACACTGCCAACCTGAGTCAGGTCATTCCCCTCATCAGGCTTTTGCAGAAGAAGCTGGAGACATTGAAGGAGGAGCTAAAACAGAGCGATTCTACTAGGCATGTGGGACTTGTGGATGGAGCCCTTAATTCGCTTAACCAGGATTCACGGGTGGTCAATCTGTTGAAATCAGAGCACTACATTTGGCCACCGTGCTCGATCCTAGATTTAAAACCTACGTTGTTTCTCTCTATCCGGCAGACACAAGTCTGCAGAGGTTCAAAGACCTGCTGGTGAGAAAATTGTTAAGTCAAGTGGAACGTGACCCGTCAACATCTCCTCCTTCACATTCTCCTGCAACTGGGGGTGCGAGGAAAAGGCTAAGAATTCCGAGCCCACCCGCTGGCGGTGATGCAGGGCAGTCTGGAGCGAGTGCTGACATCTGGTCCGGACTGAAGGACCTGCCAACGATTACTGACATATCGTCTACTGTCACTGCATATGATTCTCTCACCATTGAAAGAATGGTGGAGGATTATATGCGTGACCGCATCCAAGTAGGCACGTCAGACAGTCCGTACGTATACTGGCAGGAAAAAGAGGCAATTTGGAGGCCCTTGCACAAACTGGCTTTATTCTACCTAAGTTGCCCTCCCTCCAGTGTGTGCTCCGAAAGAGTGTTTAGTGCAGCCGCTCACCTTGTCAGCAATCGGCGTACGAGGTTACTTCCAGAAAATGTGGAGAAGATGATGTTCATCAAAATGAATAATAATCAATTCCTCCGTGGAGACATTCACCAGCAGCAATTGCCTCCAGAAAGTACACAGGGACCTGAGATGGTGGATTCCAGTGGGGACGAATTAATAATCTGTGAGGAGGGGGATGTACACAGTGAAAGGGGTGAGGAATCGGAGGATGATGATGAGGTGGACATCTTGCCTCTGTAGAGCCAGTTTGTGCAAGGAGAGATTGTTTGCTTCTTTTTTTGGTGGGGGCCCAAACCAACCAGTCATTTCAGTCACAGTCGTGTGGCAGACCCTGTCGCTGAAATGATGGGTTCATTAAAGTGTGCATGTCCTGTTTATACAACATAAGGGTGAGTGGGAGGGCCCAAGGACAATTCCATCTTGCACCTCTTTTTTCTTTCATTTTTCTTTGCATCATGTGCTGTTTGGGGACAATTTTTTTGAAGTGCCATCCTGCCTGACACTGCAGTGCCACTCCTAGATGGGCCAGGTGTTTGTGTCGGCCACTTGTGTCGCTTAGCTTAGTCACACAGCGACCTTGGTGCGCCTCTTTTTTTCTTTGCATCATGTGCTGTTTGGGGACAATTTTTTTGAAGTGCCATCCTGTCTGACACCGCAGTGCCACTCCTAGATGGGCCAGGTGTTTGTGTCGGCCACTTGGGTCGCTTAGCTTAGTCACACAACTACCTCATTGCGCCTCTTTTTTTCTTTGCATCATGTGCTGTTTGGGGACTATTTTTTTGAAGTGCCATCCTGCCTGACACTGCAGTGCCACTCCTAGATGGGCCAGGTGTTTGTGTCGGCCACTTGGGTTGCTTAGCTTAGTCACACAACTACCTCATTGCGCCTCTTTTTTTCTTTGCATCATGTGCTGTTAGGGGACAATTTTTTTGAAGTGCCATCCTGCCTGACACTGCAGTGCCACTCCTAGATGGGCCAGGTGTTTGTGTCGGCCACTTGTGTCGCTTAGCTTAGTCACACAGCGACCTTGGTGCGCCTCTTTTTTTCTTTGCATCATGTGCTGTTTGGGGACTATTTTTTTGAAGTGCCATCCTGCCCGACACTGCAGTGCCACTCCTAGATGGGCCAGGTGTTTGTGCCGGCCACTTGTGTCGCTTAGCTTAGCCATCCAGCGACCTCGGTGCAAATTTTAGGACTAAAAATAATATTGTGAGGTGTGAAGTGTTCAGAATAGACTGGAAATGAGTGGAAATTATGGTTATTGAGGTTAATAATACTATGGGATCAAAATTACCCCAAAATTCTATGATTTAAGCTGTTTTTTAGGGTTTTTGGAAAAAAACACCCGAATCCGACAAAAAAATTTCAGTGAGGTTTTGCTAAAACGCATCCGAATCCAAAACACGGCCGCGGAACCGAATCCAAAACCAAAACACAAAACCCGAAAAATGTCCGGTGCACATCACTAATATATATATATATATATATATATATATATTTATATATATATATATATATATATATATATATATATATAAGTCCAGAAATCGGCATTCCTCCGTTCCTAGCTACCAACCGAGCCGGGTGCCCGCATGAATCAATAGATCGTCCAGTGGATGCGGCACTCACAGCATGTATAAAGAAACAATCAGGTCTCCGTGGAGTATCTCAACGTTTCAATTTCTTTCAGAAATTTTCATCAGGAGTTAAACATAAGTACAATAAAAAGCTCACCTTATAACCCAAACACCTCTGTGCAAAAAAGTCCTCCTTCCGTCTCGTGGGGCCGGCGTCCGTGCTGCGCTGCGTCGTGCCCATTGTGACGTCAGCTTCCCAGAGACTTGTTGCTAGGTGACAAAATAACATACAAAATACTGACAATAACATGTAGTGAACAGTAAAAACGTACACTGCACTGTGGACTGACAAGGATGATCAATGTAAATCAGACTTAACATTTAAACTTTGCTTAATGCTACAATTCGTTTGAGTGGCTGGAATACTTTACTATTTTATAAAAAGATATTCATGTTTAACTGTTCATTTAAGCCATACGGATGAACAGTATTTAAATTGTAAATCCAGCGCGCCTCCTTCTGTAAAAGCAATTTCGCTCTGTCCCCACCATGTAGCTGTTCTTGTACTCCATTAATCATTTTATATCGTAATGTTGAGAGTCCGTGCTTAAAGTCCCTGAAATGTTTGCCCACCGGTTGGTCCGTGGCTTTTCCATTAATGGCGGCTTGGATGGCACTACGATGTAGGGCCATTCTTTCCTTGAATTTTCTGACGGTCTTGCCTATGTATAACAAACCACAGGGACATCTGATAAAATAGATTACGTGTGTGGAGCTGCAGGTAAACAAAACACTTGTTTGATTTTTATTAATTTGCCGGAGTGTGGATGCGGGAAAGTGCTTCCTTGTTCTAGGTACCCACAGGTAGTACATCCGAGGCATTTGTAGTTCTCTGGTTTTTTGGACAAAAAATGTTGCTGCCGTTGATCCAGAAAACCTGTGATGTCGGTTTTTACCACATTGTCTCTGATGTTTCTGCCACGTCTGTAGCAAGGAACTAATCTGCTATTCTTTAATGCCGGCAAGTCCGTTTCTTTGTTTAGTAGGGGCCAGAGTTGCTTTGCTGTTTCAGAAAATTCCACATTAGCAGTTGAGTACTGATTAATCCAAAGGATGTCCTTGCTTCGGTCTTTGGAGATAGTTATACGTAATAGCTTACTTCTCTGGATACTTCTTGTTTTATCCATGGCTTTTGTTAAAGCCTGCTTAGAATATCCTCGTTGAAGAAATTTATCCATCACTATCCGCATATGTTCATTCTCCTCTTCCTCCGTGTCACAGATCCTCCTCACTCTGAGGAATTGAGAATACGGGATCCCATTCTTAAGTGCTGTATGGTGGTTTCTGGTGGCCTGTTATAAAGAATTTCTATCTGTGGGTTTTACATAAAGAGTCGTGGATAGTTGACCTTTGTTAATTGTCACTTTTACATCTAGAAATTTAATTTCTATATTACTAATATTGTAGGTAAATTTGATGTTGATGTCCAAGGTATTAATCTTCTGCATCATAGAGATGAAGTCTTGTTCAGTACCACCCCACACCATGAATTCGTCATCTATATATCATTTAGAAAAACGAATATTGTTTGAAATAAACAGTTCCATAAAAAATAGATGACGCTCCACGTCAAATATGAAGGTGTTTGCGTACGTGGGGGCCACACAAGCCCCCATCGCACAGCCTTGTAATTGCAAATAATGCTCTCCATTAAATAAAAAATAATTTCTTGTTAGAAACAGTTCTAATAATTCTAAAAAAATATTCAAGTCTGGGCCATTATAGTTCATGTTACTGGTGAGTAATCTTCTAGTAGCCTCCAAGCCTCTATTGTGTGGTATGTTCGTATATAGGCTTTCTACATCCACTGTGCAAAGATAGTAATTGTCAGGCAGCTCTGAGAGTAACAGTTCATTTAAGAACATTGTACTATCCTTCAAGTAAGTAGTTTCTGCTTGAACCGGTTTCTGTAGATGATAGTCTAAATACTTGGATACCTCGTAGTAAAGGGATCCCTTCGCAGACACTATCGGACGTCCTGGCGGTTTAGAGATGTTTTTGTGCAATTTAGGGATTAAATAAAATAATGGTGTAATTGGATTTTCCTCCAAGACAGCATTACAAAGAGAGGTTGGAATTAGTGGTTATTCCCCTGCCCGTTTCAACACAGTTCGTAATTCTTCAATGAATATCTGTGTTGGGTCACTTTGCAACTTCTTATAAATTAAAGGGTCCTGGAGTTGCTGATTTGCCTCCTCCACATAGTCAATGGTGTTAAGGATTACTATTCCGCCCCCCTTATCGGCAGTGCGGATGATGATATCTTTATATGTGGATAAGTCCTGTAGTGCTCTCCTTTTGTTAAGAGAGAGAGATTGGCACGTTTGTAAGGTTCCTTCTTGCGCAAATCCTCTATGACCCCTGTTAGTGATTTATTATAACTTTTAATAGCTACATTGTTAGACTGAGGGTCAAAAAGAACTTTTGATTTACATCTATATTCAGGTTGTAGGGTACTGGTAGTATCTTGATTACCAAAGAATTCTTTGAGTCGAAGTTGGCGAGTGAATTTACATAAATCCACTTTACACTGAAATGGGTTAAACTTGCTTGAAGGCACAAAGTTTAGACCACGTTTTAGCACATCTTCTTCTTCTCTGGTTAATACCCTGTTGGAAAGATTGTAAATAATTTTTTGTTTTTTGAATTCTGTCCTTTTTTGCCTTTCACACTGGTGTCCACGTCTGGTAAAGGCTCTTTTCCGGTGACTTTTTGACCTCTTGTCTTCAACCCTGTGGGTGGTAGGGCAGTTAAGTTTTTTGCCAGTGTAGAATCTTCCTGGTCACTATTAGAGGATGTCATTTCAGCAGAGGAACCTGTTTCAAGAGGGAATCTTCGATTTTTTCTGAATCGTGGGCGTTGCTGTTTTCGGACTGCCTGTTGGTTGATGGCCCAGAGGTAAACTCTCTTTTCTTCATGGTCTTTATTGACCGTCACCAATTTATTTCACTTTAAATCTGATCTGTACTTGTCTACTTGAGTTTGTACTTATGTTTAACTCCTGATGAAAAGATGAAAGATGTCTTTTATTTTGGGTGGACTGACAGAACACCCCTAGATGGATAGAGCAGCTGCAGTCCCTGGATGTATACTGGGATGACACAGCACAAAATATTATTTTAAATCAAAATAGATAAATATTATTTTTTATATCACACACTGTGTCACACAAATGAGTAAAAAATGTGTATTATTACACACTGCAGTTTAGCTTCACCAACAGCGTTGCACAATACGTATATGAGTAGGAAATAATCTACTGCGGTCTGACCAGCAGTGTCACAGTACTTATGAAAATAAAATAAAAACTGCATAGTACACTGGGGTACAGCACAGACAGAAAAAAAAGCAGGCACAGAGAGCACCACTTTTCAGAAACAGCAGGCAGAGCACCCCTTTTTCAGATACAGCAGAGAGAGCACCCCTTTCAGATACAGCAAACAGAGAGAGCAGTTAGATTTGTGTGTGTTCTAACTAGAGATATGCACCGGAAATTTTTCGGGTTTTGTGTTTTGGTTTTGGATTCTGTTCGGTGGCCGTGTTTTGGATTCGGACGCATTTTGGCAAAACCTCCCTGAAAATGTTTTGTTGGATTCGGGTGTGTTTTGGATTCGGGTGTTTTTTTTTTCAAAAACCCCTCAAAAACAGCTTAAATCATAGAATTTGGGGGTAATTTTGATCCTATAGTATTATTAACCTCAATAACCACAATTTCCACTCATTTCCAGTCTATTCTGAACATCTCACACCTATTTTTAGTCCTAAAATTTGCACCAAGGTCGCTGGATGACTAAGCAAATCGACCCAAGAGGGCGGCACAAACACCTGGCCCATCTAGGAGTGGCACTGCAGTGTCAGACAGGATGGCACTTAAAAAAAATTGGCCCCAAACAGCACATGATGCAAAGAAAAGAGAAAAATAGGTGCACTGTGGTCACTGGACGGCTAAGCTAAGTGACACTAACACCTCAATATCACTGGAATTATTCGTTCTAATCAATGGTATTATTGGTCCAAATCACTGGAAGAAAATGACAAAATCACTGGAATTATTCATTCTAATCAATGGTATTATTGGTCCAAATCACTGGAAGAAAATGACAAAATCACTGGAATTATTCGTAAACATTTGTAGAAAGTGGCTGCTTTCTGATTACAGAAATGCTCAGATATTCCTGCGAATCCACAATCCCTTCCCAGAGGAAAAAGAAATTGAGAAACCGTTGTTTGAGAACATTTGTTCTCTTTCCCTTACAAAGGAACAAACCACTTTCCAAGAAGACTGACGTTTTTGGGATTATGGAGACATAATGTTTTTGAATATAAATCCTAAAGCAGGTGGTGTATTAGAGCAAAAGAGTGCAAGAGACCAGCCATGCAGTTTCTGAAATATTATGACAAAATGTTACTGTATTTCATAAGCACTCATTCCTAACTCTGCTAAGTACTGTTTGGTATACTGTATCTGGCTTCCATGAGGTAGTTGTCCATTATTTCAGCTTCCATTGACCTTTTTGAAAGCGGGAGAAGTTATCGATTCTTTTTTTTTTTTTTTCCTATTTATAATTTTCCCCTGCATAGCCCAGTAAAATGTTGCAATGTTAAGTATTGACTTGTGCCTTCTGGGGGTCCACTTCTTCACCAAACCCAGCCAAATCTCATCCTAACCCTCTGTTCCACGTTCTCTATGTACCCCATCTGTGTCACCCATGTCTGTCTACCCCGCCCCTTTAGATTGTAAGCTCTCACGAGCAGGGCCCTCTTCCCTCATGTGCTTATCCTTTGTCTTACTTTAATAATCTTCAACTGTACCACATCCAGCAGTCTTCTGCCACCTGATACTTATTCCAGTTTCATCTGCTGATGTAACTATGTGTATTTACCCTGTACATGTCCTATACTGTCATCAACTGTAAGTTGCTGTTTTCCTGTTTGATTATTTATGTACTCTGTAATTGGGCGCTGCGGAACCCTTGTGGCACCATATAAATAAAGGATAATAATAATAATATAGGGTGTATAATCACCAGGTGTATCTCACACATCGCTCAGTACAGATTACAGGATGTATAATCACCAGGTGTATAACACACGTCGCACAGTACAGTATACATACTGGTCACAACAATGCAGCAGATATTGAGCACTGATCAGGATACTAGAAGTGAAACAGAGCTGCAAGATACAGCAATGGCCTACTGTACTGTACTATATATGTATACTGCTGGTCACCAAAATGCTGCACTGTCCTACTATATACTGCTCACAATAATGCAGCACAGATATGGAATGGATATTTGCAGTAACACAGAGCTGCAAGATACAGCAATGGCCTACTGTACAACTATATACTGTTGGTCACCAAAATGCTGCACTGTAATACTATATATACTGCTCACAAAAATGCAGCACAGATATGGAATGGATACTTGCAGTGACACGGAGCTGCAAGATACATCAATGGTCTACTGTACTATACTACTATAATTATATACTGGTGGTCCCCAGTCCCCACAATAAAGCACACTGAGCACAGATATTTGCAGCACACTGAGCACAGATATGGAGCGTTTTCAGGCAGAGAACGTAGATATTTTCAGCACACTGAGCACAGATATTTGCAGCACACTGAGCACAGATATTTGCAGCACACTGAGCACAGATTACGGAGCTTTTCAGGGAGAGAACGCAGCCACGTCCTCTCCGTTCAATCTCCAATGCACGAGTGAAAATGGCGGCGACGCGCGGCTCTTTATATAGAATACGAATCTCGCGAGAATCCGACAGCGGGATGATGACGTTCGGCCGCGTTCGGGTTAACCAAGCAAGGCGGGAAGATCCGAGGCTGCCTCGGAACCGTGTAAAATAGGTGAAGTTCGGGGAAGTTCGGATCTCGGAGAACCGAAACCGCTCATCTCTAGTTCTAACTAAAATCTTAATTGCAGTGTAAGAATAAAGCAGGCAGTATTTACCCTGCACAGAAACAATATAACCCACCCAAATCTAACTCTCTCTGCACATGTTATATCTGGCACATGGTTTTGCCCATTAGAGAACAATTTTGCTGCTGTGATCAGGTTTGAATTAGGCCCTAAGTTAAAACCACTTTTATTTAAGTATCTCTACCTGGTATTATAGTACCCTGTAACCTGCTTCTGCTTTGACATACTGCACATTTCAGTGTGTGGAGCTGGTACACACCTGGCCGACCGACCTATCAGACATTTAGTAAGTGCATACACACTTACCAATCGTTCGCTCAATGCGTCATGGCAGACGTCACAACTCAGCAGGCATTTAAATGTGCCGTCCAGTTCAGATGTCAGTCACTGGTGGTCCCTGCAGCAGTCAAATGCGCCGATATATCGCCCATCGGCTGTGCTGCAGGGCCAATGCAATATGTCTGTGAACGACATTGTTACACACCCACCGACGGGCTTGTGATATATCTCTAAAGGTGGGTACACACTGATAGATATATCTGCAGATCAATTGATCTGCAGATACAGGTTGAGTATCCCTTATCCAAAATGCTTGGGACCAGAGGTATTTTGGATATGGGATTTTTCCGTATTTTGGAATAATTGCATACCATAATGAGATATCATGGTGATGGGACCTAAATCTAAGCACAGGATGCAATTATGTTTCATATACACCTTATACACACAGCCTGAAGGTCATTTTAGCCAATATTTTTTATAACTTTGTGCATTAAACAAAGTGTGTGTACATTCACACAATTCATTTATGTTTCATATACACCTTATACACACAGCCTGAAGTACATTTAATACAATATTTTTAATAACTTTGTGTATTAAACAAAGTTTGTCTTCATTGAGCCATCAAAAAACAAAGGTTTTACTATCTCACTCTCACTCAAAAAAGTCTGTATTTCGGAATATTCCGTATTTCGGAATATTTGGATATGGGATACTCAACCTGTATATCTATGGACGGATCGAGCAGTGTGTACAGCATACACACTGCTCGATCCATCGGGGACTGACGTCATGAACTGGGCGGGCGTGTACACACGCCCGCCCAGTTCACCTGTCAATCACCGCCGGCCGGCGCAGCATGTGTACGGGCGGTCGGCCGACCGCCCCGTACACACACAGCGACGCGCCAATATATCGGTAGATATATTGGCCGTCGGCTGTGCTGCGCGGCGACGTGATACGTCTGTGAACGACGGAGTTCACAGACCTATCGGCCGTACACACTGGCCGACGGCCCCGCGATATATCGGACGTTCAGGAGAACGGACGATATATCGACCAGTGTGTACGGGCCTTAAGTGTGTACCCACCTTAACAGCAGTGTAGGCCAGCGGTAGGGGAGGGGTGGATAGTGGAGTGGGCTTAATATTAATAATTTTCCAATGGGAGGGCAGCTTGCTTGACTGCAGATATCCATAGTTCCTGGAAATAGATTTTTTAGCTTAGGTAAAATACTAGAGAGTCCCACCTTTCAGCCAGTATTGATGACTTGGGAATCAGAGTTCAGGAGCCAGAGCAATCCACAGACGAAAATATAAAACTGCATACTAGGCGTGTGGAGCTAGAGCAGGGACCAGCTGCTGGAAGCATGATATCTCTGGTTCTGGGCATTGTAGAGACATGCTGCCAATGTCCACCAAAAGGGAAGAGTTTCAGATTTTGGAGAATACCCACAGAAAAACTGTAAATCAGACAGAACCTGCGCTATCTGGCTGTGATTGAGCCCATATGAAAAGACGGCCCTGGCTGGTGGGCTGTATGGAAACACAGGTTTGCAGACACGAAAAAGTTATTTCCATAAAGATTTAGGGCAGTTTGATGAGTGTTGATCAGGGTCTCCACACTTCTTTCAGGGCTGGATTGCAGGCTAGTTACATACAAGAGTAAAGCGATTTACCAGTATGGGGCTTAATAAGTGTAGGCAATAAGTTATATTAAACAGTAACTGATTTTAACAGACTTCAAAAGAATGAAATGAAAAAGATTGATCTAGATTCTAGAAGCTATAGTTTTCTCCTCTCTGAAGGTATGAGTTTACCAAAGATATTACTAGCATGTTTATATTATTATTCAGAAGTTCAGAAGCTGTGTCATGTAAATTGCCACTTTTAGCTCCTAATAATTCAGGATTACATTGTTCTGCAGAATACCACTAGACTTGGCCACGCACATCATGGAAAGGTCTTACGTCATTAGCCAGGGTGTGAAATAACACATTTTGGGGTAATTATGTACATTCAGTCCTTGTGCTAAGTCTCAGTGGTTTGGACTGCAAGAACAATTTAATTGTATTAATAAAATAAATGAGCAGTATTTTGTGAGTTAGGTACTTAAGCTGGGGCCACACTATAAGATATATTGTACGCATTATATATTGTGTACGCCAATTACACATTTACAGTGGTCATTCATCACATCTTCCCATATGATGTACTGCAGCAGCACGTCAGATGGGACGATGCAATGGACGAAGGCATGCACTGGCATGCATGATGTAACGACACATTGCGCTGTTGTACAACAGATTGTGCAGTGTGTATCGTGCTCTCAGCTTGGTCACACATCCTGTAGTGTGTATGCCGCTTAACGCTATGTAGAGCACTGGCAGATCCCTCACTAGGCATGTGCATAGGGGCGCCACTTGCTGGCGGTGGCACAGCAGACTGTCCCTCCCCCTCCACCCACCACATCTGAAGAGTTGGCCATTTTTTATTTAGTACCATAGAGGGGGTGAGGGGTTCGTGGGTAGAAATTTACAGTATGGGAGGTTTGGGTTGCCACCTACCTCATTCCTGTTTGCCTGCCCAGACTTCATGTGAGTGCAACCTGGGGGAGCAGGAGTCAGGATTGTTTCTAGCACAGCGTATGACCAGAAGAGGGGGGGGGGGATTCGTTTGAGTAGGGGGCGGTGCTACACAGGATCGAGCAGGGCTGTTGTCAGAAGGAGAGGTGGAGCTGCTGTAGAAAACAGTAGGTGGGCAGTGAGCAGGGTGAGGGGGGGTGTTGGAGCAGTAAGCTGTAATGGGAGCAGTGTGAGCAGTAGGGTGGCAGTGAGCAGGGGGAAGGGTGTGATGGGGCAGTGAGCTGTGATGGGAGCAATTTGAGCAGTAGGAGGTAGTATACAGGCGAAGGGTGTGTGCTGGGGCAGTGAGCTGTGATGGGAGCAGTAGGGGGCAATGTGAGGGGGGAAGGATGTGATGGGGCAGTGAGCTGTGATGGGAGAAATTTGAGTAGTAGTGGGCAGTATACAGGGGAAGGGGGTGTGCTGGGGCAGTGAGCTGTAATGGGAGCAGTGTGAGCAGTAGGGGGGCAGTGTGCTGGGGAGGGGGTATGATGGAAGCAATATGAGAAGTAGGGGCAGTGTGCGGGGGGAGGGGGTGTGATGGGGCAGTGAGCTGTGACGGGAGCAGTGTGAGCTGTAGTGGGGGCAGAGAGGGGTGGTGGTGGGAGAGCAGTGGAGCGTGATGTCAGTATGCAATCAGCCAATCAGAAGCAGCTAAAATAGTGCTGGTGCTATTGTAGTTACTAGAGATGAGCGGGTTCGGTTTCTCGGAAACCGAACCCCCCCGAACTTCACCCTTTTTACACGGGTCCGAGGCAGGTTCGAACCTTCCCGCCTTGCTCGGCTAACCCGAGCGTCATCATCCCGCTGTCGGATTCTCGCGAGATTTGGATTCTATATAGGCAGCCGCGCGTCGCCGCCATTTTCACTCGTGCATTGGAGATGATAGGGAGAGGACGTGGCTGGCGTCCTCTCCGTTTATTGTTGAAGTTGATTGCTTTATTGCTTAATTGTGGGGAGGACTGGGGAGCAGCTGTTAGGAGGAGTACAGTGCAGAGTTTTGCTGATAAGTGACCACCAGTTTTTATCCGTTCTCTGCCTGAAAAAAACGCTCCATACCATATCTGTGCTCAGTGTGCTGCATAATATATCTGTGCTGAGTGCTCACACTGCTTAATTGTGGGGTATTATATAGCAGGAGTACAGTGCAGAGTTTTGCTGACAGTGACCACCAGTATACGTTGTCTGCCGGAAAAACACTCCATATCTGTGCTCAGTGTGCTGCTTTATTGTGGGGACTGGGGACCACCAGTATAATTAATATTATATAGGAGGAGTACAGTGCAGAGTGCACTGCTGTACCTACCTCTGTGTCGTCA
Organism: Pseudophryne corroboree; assembly: GCF_028390025.1. Lineage (NCBI taxonomy): Eukaryota > Metazoa > Chordata > Amphibia > Anura > Myobatrachidae > Pseudophryne > Pseudophryne corroboree. Next base: position 217,569,125 of record NC_086447.1, read on the forward strand.
TCCATTAAGTATACTATCCATCTACATTCTATACCTGTGGTGCATTTTAGTTTTGCAGTTTGCTGACACAGTGACCACCAGTATACTATATATAGCAGTACGGTAGGCCACTGCTGTACCTACCTGTGTGTCGTCATCCATTAAGTATACTATCCATCTACATTCTATACCTGTGGTGCATTTTAGTTTTGCAGTTTGCTGACACAGTGACCACCAGTATACTATATATAGCAGTACGGTAAGCCACTGCTGTACCTACCTCTGTGTCGTCATCCATTAAGTATACTATCCATCTACATTCTATACCTGTGGTGCATTTTAGTTTTGCAGTTTGCTGACACAGTGACCACCAGTATACTATATATAGCAGTACGGTAGGCCACTGCTGTACCTACCTCTGTGTCGTCATCCATTAAGTATACTATCCATCTACATTCTATACCTGTGGTGCATTTTAGTTTTACAGTTTGCTGACACAGTGACCACCAGTATACTATATATAGCAGTACGGTAGGTCACTGCTGTACCTACCTCTGTGTCATCATCCATTAAGTATACTATCCATCTACATTCTATACCTGTGGTGCATTTTAGTTTTGCAGTTTGCTGACACAGTGACCACCAGTATACTATATATAGCAGTATGGTAGGCCACTGCTGTACCTACCTCTGTGTCTTCATCCATTAAGTATACTATCCATCTACATTCTATACCTGTGGTGCATTTTAGTTTTGCAGTTTGCTGACACAGTGACCACCAGTATACTATATATAGCAGTACGGTAGGCCACTGCTGTACCTACCTCTGTGTCGTCAAGTATACTATCCATCCATACCTGTGGTGCATTTCAGTTGTGCGCAGTAAATATAGTAGTAGGCCATTGCTATTGATACTGGCATATAATTCCACACATTAAAAAATGGAGAACAAAAATGTGGAGGTTAAAATAGGGAAAGATCAAGATCCACTTCCACCTCGTGCTGAAGCTGCTGCCACTAGTCATGGCCGAGACGATGAAATGCCATCAACGTCGTCTGCCTAGGCCGATGCCCAATGTCATAGTAGAGAGCATGTAAAATCCAAAAAACAAAAGTTCAGTAAAATGACCCAAAAATCAAAATTAAAATCGTCTGAGGAGAAGCGTAAACTTGCCAATATGCCATTTACGACACGGAGTGGCAAGGAACGGCTGAGGCCCTGGACTATGTTCATGGCTAGTGGTTCAGCTTCACATGAGGATGGAAGCACTCATCCTCTCGCTAGAAAAAAGAAAAGACTTAAGCTGGCAAAAGCACAGCAAAGAACTGTGCGTTCTTCTAAATCACAAATCCCCAAGTAGAGTCCAATTGTGTCGGTTGCGATGCCTGACCTTCCCAACACTGGACGGGAAGAGCTTGCGCCTTCCACCATTTGCACGCCCCCTGCAAGTGCTGGAAGGAGCACCCGCAGTCCAGTTCCTGATAGTCAAATTGAAGGTGTCACTGTTGTAGTACACCAGGATGAGGATATGGGTGTTGCTGGCGCTGGGGAGGAAATTGACAAGGAGGATTCTGATGGTGAGGTGGTTTGTTTAAGTCAGGCACCCGGGGAGACACCTGTTGTCCGTGGGACGAATATGGCCATGGACATGCCTGGTCAAAATACAAAAAAAAAATCAGCTCTTCGGTGTGGAATTATTTCAACACAAATGCGGACAACAGGTGTCAAGCCGTGTGTTGCCTTTGTCAAGCTGTAATAAGTAGGGGTAAGGACGTTAACCACCTCGGAACATCCTCCCTTATATGTCACCTGCAGCGCATTCATCATAAGTCAGTGACAAGTTCAAAAACTTTGGATGACAGCGGAAGCAGTCCACTGACCACTAAATCCCTTCCTCTTGTAACCAAGCTCCTGCAAACCACACCACCAACTCCCTCAGTGTCAATTTCCTCCTTACCCAGGAAAGCCAATAGTCCTGCAGGCCATGTCACTGTCAAGTCTGACGAGTTCTCTCCTGCCTGGGATTCCTCCGATGCATCCTTTAGTGTAACGCCTACTGCTGCTGGCGCTGCTGTTGTTGCTGCTGGGAGTCAATCGTCATCCCAGAGGGGAAGTCGGAAGACCACTTGTACTACTTCCAGTAAGCAATTGACTGTCCAACAGTCCTTTGCGAGGAAGATGAAATATCACAGCAGTCATCCTGCTGCAAAGCAGATAACTCAGGCCTTGGCAGCCTGGGCGGTGAGAAACGTGGTTCCGGTATCCATCGTTAATTCAGAGGCAACTATAGACTTGATTGAGGTACTGTGTCCCCGGTACCAAATACCATCTAGGTTCCATTTCTCTAGGCAGGCGATACCGAAAATGTACACAGACCTCAGAAAAAGACTCACCAGTGTCCTAAAAAATGCAGTTGTACCCAACTCAGGACTATATGACTGTGACAGCCCACTGGGTAGATGTATTGCCTCCCGCAGCAAGAACAGCAGCGGCGGCACCAGTAGCAGCATCTCGCAAACGCCAAGTCGTTCCTAGGCAGGCTACGCTTTGTATCACCGCTTTCCATAAGAGGCACACAGCTGACAACCTCTTACGGGAACTGAGGAAGATCATCGCAGAATGGCTTACCCCAATTGGACTCTCCTGGGGATTTGTGACATCGGACAACGCCAGCAATATTGTGCGTGCATTACATCTGGGCAAATTCCAGCACGTCCCATGTTTTGCACATACCTTGAATTTGGTGGTGCAGAATTATTTAAAAAATGACAGGGGCGTGCAAGAGATGTTGTCGGTGGCCCTAAGAATTGCAGGCCACTTTCGGCATTCAGCCACCGCGTACAGAAGACTGGAGCACCACCAAACATTCCTGAACCTGCCCTGCCATCATCTGAAGCAAGAGGTGGTAACGAGGTGGAATTCAACCCTCTATATGCTTCAGAGAATGGAGGAGCAGCAAAAGGCCATTCAAGCCTATACATCTGCCCACAATATAGGCAAAGGAGGGGGAATGCTCCTGACTCAAGCGCAGTGGAGAATGATTTCAACGTTGTGCAAGGTTCTGCAACCCTTTGAACTTGCCACACGTGAAGTCAGTTCAGACACTGCCAGCCTGAGTCAGGTCATTCCCCTCATCAGGCTTTTGCAGAAGAAGCTGGAGACATTGAAGGAGGAGCTAAAACAGAGCGATTCCGCTAAGCATGTGGGACTTGTGGATGGAGCCCTTAATTCGCTTAACCAGGATTCACGGGTGGTCAATCTGTTGAAATCAGAGCACTACATTTTGGCCACCGTGCTCGATCCTAGATTTAAAACCTACGTTGTATCTCTCTTTCCGGCAGACACAAGTCTGCAGAGGTTCAAAGACCTGCTGGTGAGAAAATTGTCAAGTCAAGTGGAACGTGACCCGTCAACATCTCCTCCTTCACATTCTCCCGCAACTGGGGGTGCGAGGAAAAGGTTAAGAATTCCGAGCCCACCTGCTGTTATGATTCCAGCACTCCTGACCAGAGGAGAGTTTATGACAAGGACCAGAGCGCTGGAATGGAATGCAGGTAACGGGAGCAGGAAAGACTAGTTGCCCCTGGCGCCCTAACTCTATTGTCTCACCCGTGCTATCGGAAATCCCCTGCGAGACTATGGTTTCTTGAGCCCCTGGCAGCCACGTTTGAAGGGCGGATTATGTCTGCCCAACTCCGGTGCCCCCCGGTCTTAGTGAGAGACAAAGGGAAATCCGAGGCAGGATGATAACAAGAGGACCTCTGACTGACAACAGGCCAGGGGCAACAAGCTAACTAACAAAACTTGAAGTATGTGCGGAAACCCGCCAGGGAAAAGGACAACCAAAATCCACTTGTCCAATACTCCTACCCAGCACCGCTGGATACCAGAGTGGACCTGTGGAAGCGGAACCCTCCGCGAAATGCTCCAAAACACAAATAATAAATAATAAAGCGGACAAGCCGCAACACACGGCAAAGCCGCGACTCACGAACACCACTGGATGTTATACGGTGATTAGTCAGGACTCCAGGAATAAGATGACAACTTCTGAGTTCAGGACTTCCGAATACTGGAATGACCGGATACAGCAAGACTGGAAACAGACTCTCAGCAAACAGAGACAGCATGCAGGAAGCTATTACCGGCGTCTGTGAGAAGTCCTGAGAGTGCATATGAACAGGAGTCCTCCAATCCGGTGCTGACAGGGCTAATTACCTACATGCCGTGCAGCTGTCTTGCTGCACGGCCAGGAAACAGGTGTAGACTCATTAAACCCTGGACCCAGCAACGGGGAACGCGGTCCGTCAGTGGCGTCCCCGTTGCTAGGGTCCGTGCGACTCAGTGCGCCCGGCGTCCAGCGTTTCCAGGGAGCCGGCGGCTGTCCGCGTACGGCGTCCCTGGTTGCTAGGCGCCGGGCCGCACCGACGAGCGGACCCCGGCGCCTAACAGTACCCCCCCCCTTGAGGAGGGGTCAAAGAACCCCTAAAGCCAGGCTTCCCAGGAAATTTCCGAAAAAATGCCCTCTTGAGCCTTGGGGCATGAAGATCCTTATCCAGGACCCAGGACCTTTCCTCTGGACCATAACCTCTCCAGTGAACCAGAAAATAAAGCCGGCCCCTGGACAACTTGGAATCGAGAACCTTCTCCACCAGGAACTCCTGTTGTCCCTGTACGTCCACTGGAGATCTTCCCTGAGAGATCTTCCGAGGAAATTTACTGGAAGAAATGTATGGCTTCAACAGGGAGCAATGAAACGTATTACCAATCCGAAGAGATTTTGGTAAACGTAACCGGAAAGCAACTGGGTTAACTTTTTTAATTATATGAAATGGTCCAATAAATTTGGGTCCCAACCTAGCTGAAGATTGTCGAAGTCTAATGTTACGAGTCGACAACCATACCCTATCTCCCACCTTAAAATTGCAAGGACGTCGGAGCCGGTCAGAAAAATTTTTTTCTCGAAAGGCCGCTTTTCTGAGAGCAAGGTGCACTTTTTTCCAAATGCTTCTGAGATGGGAGGTTAAGGTTAGTGAGGAAACTGAGGAATGTTGAAAAAAAGAATTAGCTCTGGGGTGAAAACCAAAAACTGAAAAGAATGGAGACACGTTGGTGGAGGAATGACAAGAATTATTGTAAGCAAACTCCGCCAATGGAAGAAACTCGGACCAATCATTCTGGAGTTTGGCTGAGTACAAACGCAAATACTGTTTCAATGATTGGTTAACTCGCTCGGTTTGCCCGTTGGACTGTGGGTGGTAACCGGATGTTAATGACAATCTCATCTTTAATGAAGCACAAAAACACTTCCAGAATTGTGCAATGAATTGTGGACCCCGATCAGAAACAATATCTGTGGGCAACCCATGAAGTCTGAAAACATGGCGGAGAAACAAAACTGCCAATCCTTGGGCAGATGGCAGTCGGGGAAGTGCAATGAAATGAGCCATCTTGCTAAAACGGTCCACTACCACCCAAATGACTCTGCATCCAGCTGAAAGGGGCAGGTCCACCACAAAATCCATGGAAATATGAGACCATGGCCTGAGAGGGACATTTAAGGGCATAAGTTGCCCGATAGGCAAGGAACGGGGAACCTTATGCTGTGCACAAACCTGACATGAAGAAACAAACTCCTTAACGTCTTTAGAAAGACCAGGCCACCATACTGAGCGGGAGACTAACTCCAATGTCTTAGAGATCCCTGGATGCCCGGAAACTTTGTTATCATGGAACTCAGTCAAAACAGTAGCTCTCAAGAACTCAGGGACGTAAAGACGACCAGCAGGAGTATTTCCAGGAGCTTGGTGTTGAAGCTGTTTTAACTGGGTAAATAAATCTTGTGTGAGGCCTGCCCAAATGACTGAAGATGGAAGTATGGGAGTAACAGGACTGTTATCATGAACCGGAAGAAAACTGCGTGACAGAGCATCTGCCTTGGTATTCTTGGAACCTGGCCTGAAAGTTATAATAAATTTGAAACGGGTAAAGAACAAAGCCCAACGAGCCTGCCGGGCATTCAGCCGCTTAGCTGATTCGATGTATTGCAGATTCTTATGGTCAGTCAATACTGAAATGGTATGTGTTGCTCCCTCCAGCCAATGCCTCCACTCCTCGAAAGCCCATTTTATTGCCAGTAATTCCCGGTTACCAACGTCATAGTTGGATTCAGCGGAGGAGAATTTCCTGGACATAAAGGCACAAGGATGTAGTTCCAGAGACTCTGGATCCTTTTGAGATAGTATAGCCCCTACTCCAACCTCCGAGGCATCAACCTCCACAACGAAGGGCAATCCTGGATTGGGATGTCTGAGGACTGGAGCCGAGACAAAAGCTTGTTTCAAGGCCTGAAAGGACAACTCCGCTTCACGCGACCAGTTGGTAGGATCCGCTCCTTTCTTTGTCAGGGCCACAATGGGAGCAACCAGGTCGGAAAAAGAATGAATGAACCTCCTGTAATAATTCGCAAACCCTAAAAAGCGCTGAATTGCTTTTAAATTGGTGGGTTGCGCCCAACTAAGGATGGCCTGGAGCTTCTTTGGTTCCATGAAAAATCCCCGAGGGGAAATAATGTACCCTAAAAAAGATACCTCCGTGACATGAAACTCACATTTTTCCAGTTTGGCATATAGATGATTCTCACGTAACTTTTAAAGAACCTGACGCACCTGGGTAACATGTTGTTCAATAGAGTCAGAATAAATCAGGATGTCGTCTAAGTAAACGACCACGAATTTCCCTAGGAAGTCACGGAGCACATCGTTAATGAGGTCCTGGAAAACTGCTGGAGCGTTAGACAAGCCGAACGGCATCACTAGGTACTCGTAGTGACCCGACTGAGTACTGAAGGCTGTCTTCCACTCATCTCCGGACCTGATTCGGATGAGGTTATACGCTCCTCTTAGGTCAATTTTGGAAAAAATCACAGCCGAACGCAGCTGATCAAAGAGGACAGAAATCAGCGGCAGAGGATAAGTATTTTTAACTGAGATTTTATTTAGGGCTCTATAGTCAATGCAAGGTCTGAGCGAGCCATCCTTTTTCTCCACAAAGAAGCCAGCACTTAAAGGAGATTTAGATGGCCTAATAAATCATTTCCCTAGGCTCTCTTTAACATAGTCATTCATGGCCGCAGTTTCTGGCCCGGATAAAGCATATAACCTTCCCTTTGGCAATGCGGCACCAGGAATTAGCTCAATGGCGCAATCATAAGGCCGATGGGGAGGCAGAATGTCTGCATTGCCCTTGGAGAACACATCAGCAAACTCCTGGTACTCCACGGGAATGAGTTCAGGAATGGCAGCAGCTATTCTGACTGGAAACGAAATACATTCCTTATCACAGAAGGCACCCCATTGAGAAATCTCCCCTGACCGCCAATCAATGGTGGGATTGTGAAAGGCCAGCCAAGGGTGACCCAGAACCACTGGAACTGCTGGGCAATGGGTAAGGAAGAACTCGATTTTTTCAGAATGAAGAGCTCCTACCGTAAGTAGTACAGGGGGTGTACAGAGGTAAATAACCCCATTGGACAGTGGACTCCCATCTAAGCCATGCATGGTGACACACCTACCCAATGATAACTGAGGAATGCCTAAGGCCTTAGCCCAAGTTAAATCCATAAAGTTTCCTGCGGCTCCACTGTCGACAAAAGCCGACACCGAGGAACTGAGGCTGCCAAAGGAAACCTTAGCTGGGACTAAAAGGGAGTTATTCGAGGAGATAAGCTGCAGACCTAGGTGAACCCCCTCACAATTCACCTGGTCAAGGCGTTTCCCGACTTATTCGGACAACTACGAGCAAAATGTCCCTTACCCCCACAGTACAAACAAAGACCAGAGTTTTGCCTTCTGGCTCTCTCTTCAGGAGACAACCGGGAGAGACCCATCTGCATGGGCTCCTCTATGTCCTCAGGGATGGAATATACACATGGAGATGACCTGATCGATGCTCCTTTTTCAGCCTTCCGCTCTCTGAGACGACGATCAATCTTAATAGAAAGCTCCATGAGTTTATCGAGAGTCTCAGGAGCGGGATACTGGAGGAGACTGTCTTTAATAGATTCTGATAAGCCGAGGCGAAACTGACTGCGCAGGGCTGGGTCATTCCAGCCACAGTCGTTCGACCACCGGCGAAACTCTGTACAATAAACCTCTGCAGGATTCCTACCCTGTCTGAGAGCGCGCAACTGACCTTCAGCGGATGCCTCTCTATCAGGGTCATCATATAATAGTCCTAAAGACCCAAAAAAAGCGTCTACTGACAATAACACCGGATCATCTGCTTTTAAACCAAATGCCCAAGTCTGGGGATCCCCCTGGAGCAAAGAAATAATAATCCCGACCCGCTGAGATTCAGTACCCGAGGAGATCGGTCTTAAACGAAAATAAAGTTTACAGGATTCTTTAAAATTAAAAAACTCTTTTCTATCACCAGAAAAACGGTCAGGCAAATGCATTTTTGGTTCAGAAACTACCCTCGGGGAAGTTCGTAAAAGATCTTCCTGCGACTTCACCCGAAGGGAAAGATCCTGAACCATCTGAGTAAGTTCTTGAATCTGACTGACTAAGAGCTGACCAGGATTTGGTCCTAACCCTGTTGGATTCATGAGGCCGACAATTTCTTACAAAAACTGAATAAGAAAAAATTAAACTCCGTTTAATTTTAAGTTTTGGTAGGGCCGGTAATAATGTTATGATTCCAGCACTCCTGACCAGAGGAGAGTTTATGACAAGGACCAGAGCGCTGGAATGGAATGCAGGTAACGGGAGCAGGAAAGACTAGTTGCCCCTGGCGCCCTAACTCTATTGTCTCACCCGTGCTATCGGAAATCCCCTGCGAGACTATGGTTTCTTGAGCCCCTGGCAGCCACGTTTGAAGGGCGGATTATGTCTGCCCAACTCCGGTGCCCCCCGGTCTTAGTGAGAGACAAAGGGAAATCCGAGGCAGGATGATAACAAGAGGACCTCTGACTGACAACAGGCCAGGGGCAACAAGCTAACTAACAAAACTTGAAGTATGTGCGGAAACCCGCCAGGGAAAAGGACAACCAAAATCCACTTGTCCAATATTCCTACCCAGCACCGCTGGATACCAGAGTGGACCTGTGGAAGCGGAACCCTCCGCGAAATGCTCCAAAACACAAATAATAAATAATAAAGCGGACAAGCCGCAACACACGGCAAAGCCGCGACTCACGAACACCACTGGATGTTATACGGTGATTAGTCAGGACTCCAGGAATAAGATGACAACTTCCGAGTTCAGGACTTCCGAATACTGGAATGACCGGATACAGCAAGACTGGAAACAGACTCTCAGCAAACAGAGACAGCATGCAGGAAGCTATTACCGGCGTCTGTGAGAAGTCCTGAGAGTGCATATGAACAGGAGTCCTCCAATCCGGTGCTGACAGGGCTAATTACCTACATGCCGTGCAGCTGCCTTGCTGCACGGCCAGGAAACAGGTGTAGACTCATTAAACCCTGGACCCAGCAACGGGGAACGCGGTCCGTCAGTGGCGTCCCCGTTGCTAGGGTCCGTGCGGCTCAGTGCGCCCGGCGTCCAGCGTTGCCAGGGAGCCGGCGGCTGTCCGCGTACGGCGTCCCTGGTTGCTAGGCGCAGGGCTGCACCGACGAGCGGACCCCGGCGCCTAACACCTGCTGGCGGTGATGCAGGGCAGTCTGGAGCGAGTGCTGACATCTGGTCCGGACTGAAGGACCTGCCAATGATTACTGACATGTCGTCTACTGTCACTGCATATGATTCTCTCACCATGGAAAGAATGGTGGAGGATTATATGAGTGACCGCATCCAAGTAGGCACGTCAGACAGTCCGTACGTATACTGGCAGGAAAAAGAGGCAATTTGGAGGCCCTTGTACAAACTGGCTTTATTCTACCTAAGTTGCCCTCCCTCCAGTGTGTACTCCGAAAGAGTGTTTAGTGCAACCGCTCACCTTGTCAGCAATCGGAGTACGAGGTTACTTCCAGAAAATGTGGAGAAGATGATGTTCATCAAAATGAATTATAATCAATTCCTCCGTGGAGACATTCACCAGCAGCAATTGCCTCCAGAAAGTACATGGGGACCTGAGATGGTGGATTCCAGTGGGGACGAATTAATAATCTGTGAGGAGGGGGATGTACACAGTGAAAGGGGTGAGGAATCGGAGGATGATGATGAGGTGGACATCTTGCCTCTGTAGAGCCAGTTTGTGCAAGGAAAGATTGATTGCTTCTTTTTTGGTGGGGGCCCAAACCAACCAGTCATTTCAGTCACAGTCGTGTGGCAGACCCTGTCGCTGAAATGATGGGTTCGTTAAAGTGTGCATGTCCTGTTTATACAACATAAGGGTGGGTGGGAGGGCCCAAGGACAATTCCATCTTGCACCTCTTTTTTCTTTCATTTTTCTTTGCATCATGTGCTGTTTGGGGACAATTTTTTGGAAGTGCCATCCTGCCTGACACTGCAGTGCCACTCCTAGATGGGCCAGGTGTTTGTGTCGGCCACTTGTGTCGCTTAGCTTAGCCATCCAGCGACCTTGGTGCGCCTCTTTTTTTCTTTGCATCATGTGCTGTTTGGGGACAATTTTTTGGAAGTGCCATCCTGTCTTGATTGACACTGCAGTGCCACTCCTAGATGGGCCAGGTGTTTGTGTCGGCCACTTGTGTCGCTTAGCTTAGTCACACAGCCACCTTGATGCGCCTCTTTTTTTCTTTGCATCATGTGCTGTTGGGGACAATTTTTTGGAAGTGCCGTCCTGCCTGACACTGCAGTGCCACTCCTAGATGGGCCAGGTGTTTGTGTCGGCCACTTGTGTCGCTTAGCTTAGTCACACAGCGACCTTGGTGCGCCTCTTTTTTTCTTTGCATCATGTGCTGTTTGGGGACAATTTTTTGGAAGTGCCATCCTGTCTTGATTGACACTGCAGTGCCACTCCTAGATGGGCCAGGTGTTTGTGTCGGCCACTTGTGTCGCTTAGCTTAGTCACACAGCCACCTTGGTGCGCCTCTTTTTTTCTTTGCATCATGTGCTGTTTGGGGACAATTTTTTGGAAGTGCCATCCTGCCTGACACTGCAGTGCCACTCCTAGATGGGCCAGGTGTTTGTGTTGGCCACTTGTGTCGCTTAGCTTAGTCACACAGCCACCTTGGTGCGCCTCTTTTTTTCTTTGCATCATGTGCTGTTTGGGGACAATTTTTTGGAAGTGCCATTCTGTTTTGATTGACACTGCAGTGCCACTGCTAGATGGGCCAGGTGTTTGTGTCGGCCACTTGTGTCGCTTAGCTTAGTCACACAGCCACCTTGGTGCGCCTCTTTTTTTCTTTGCATCATGTGCTGTTTGGGGACAATTTTTTGGAAGTGCCATCCTGCCTGACACTGCAGTGCCACTCCTAGATGGGCCAGGTGTTTGTGTCGGCCACTTGTGTCGCTTAGCTTAGTCACACAGCCACCTTGGTGCGCCTCTTTTTTTCTTTGCATCATGTGCTGTTTGGGGACAATTTTTTGGAAGTGCCATCCTGCCTGACACTGCAGTGCCACTCCTAGATGGGCCAGGTGTTTGTGTCGGCCACTTGTGTCGCTTAGCTTAGTCACACAGAGACCTTGGTGCGCCTCTTTTTTTCTTTGCATCATGTGCTGTTTGGGGACAATTTTTTGGAAGTGCCATCCTGCCTGACACTGCAGTGCCCCTCCTAGATGGGCCAGGTGTTTGTGTCGGCCACTTGTGTCGCTTAGCTTAGTCACACAGCGACCTTGGTGTGCCTCTTTTTTTCTTTGCATCATGTGCTGTTTGGGGACAATTTTTTGGAAGTGCCATCCTGCCTGACACTGCAGTGCCACTCCTAGATGGGCCAGGTGTTTGTGTCGGCCACTTGTGTCGCTTAGCTTAGTCACACAGCGACCTTGGTGCGCCTCTTTTTTTCTTTGCATCATGTGCTGTTTGGGGACAATTTTTTGGAAGTGCCATCCTGCCTGACACTGCAGTGCCACTCCTAGATGGGCCAGGTGTTTGTGTCGGCCACTTGTGTCGCTTAGCTTAGCCACCCAGCGACCTTGGTGCGCCTCTTTTTTTCTTTGCATCATGTGCTGTTTGGGTACAATTTTTTGGAAGTGCCATCCTGTCTTGATTGACACTGCAGTGCCACTCCTAGATGGGCCAGGTGTTTGTGTCGGCCACTTGTGTCGCTTAGCTTAGTCAAACAGCCACCTTGGTGCGCCTCTTTTTTTCTTTGCATCATGTGCTGTTTGGGTACAATTTTTTGGAAGTGCCATCCTGTCTTGATTGACACTGCAGTGCCACTCCTAGATGGGCCAGGTGTTTGTGTCGGCCACTTGTGTCGCTTAGCTTAGCCATCCAGCGACCTCGGTGCAAATTGTAGGACTAAAAATAATATTGTGAGGTGTGAGGTGTTCAGAATAGACTGGAAATGAGTGGAAATTATGGTAATTGAGGTTAATAATACTATGGGATCAAAATGACCCCCAAATTCTATGATTTAAGCTGTTTTTTAGGGTCTTTTGAAAAAAACACCCGAATCCAAAACACACCCGAATCCGCCAAAAACATTTCGGTGAGGTTTTGCCAAAACGCGTCTGAATCCAAAACACAGCCGCGGAACCGAATCCAAAACCAAAACACAAAACCCAAAAAATGTCCGGTGCACATCACTAGTAGTTACAAATGTTTACACCTAGCTTCTAGAACCCACAAAGACATTTCCCCCAAAGAAACATATATGGGGATGTGCCCTGGTGTGAGGGGGGAGGGGGGGGGTAGTGTGAGCTGTGGGGGGCAGTTAGATATGGATGTAACTGGAATTAAGAGTGCTAGGAAAGGGGCAATAATATTAGGCCTTACCCCTAAATCCACCTCTGATGTGGAGTCTAGGAAACGAAACACTGGGGAAGAAATGTATCTCCTACAGTAGAATGTAATCTAATATTAGGACAGAAGCTAATTTCACATGGGTAGACTCGTATTATAAACTACTGTACAAAGCAAGAAAACAACACTTATTTGTAATTCTGGAATTGTCACTATTCTGTTTAGTAAACATGACAGAGCAACACGTTCTATGCTGGAGAATACTTACCTGTATAATATGCACAGAAATAACTATGCATTTGTTTTGGGGGGGTTTCAGCAATGCAATGGTCTAATTAAATAAAGCATTATATTAATGATTGATTTACTGTGTAATTTGTATTCTATGGCAGTTTCAATTTATATAAAATACAATGTCCATAGTAAATCAGTGTATACATTGCACAAGAGTTGCAACTATTTGCATAGTCAAAAATATTATAGGATCCAATTAACCCTTTTCTACAAACCTACATAGCTTTAATCAGCTTTCCAGGCTTTATACTAGAAAATAGACATAAAATCCTGATAACACAGCATTACTGAAACAGGACCATTGCTTCTGTAATTTGGGTAATAATGATTTTCACTTGAAATGAAAAAGTGGTCAGTTATACTGAACACGGGATGCAGTCATAATGACACCATTTTGTCAGTAGTTATTGAAATGTCGACATTAAACATGTCCACATCTGCATGGATTAGAGCACAGGTTCTCAAACTCGGTCCTCAGAACCCCACACGGTGCATGTCTTGCAGGTCTCCTCACAGAATCACAAGTGAAATAATTAGCTCCACCTGGGGACCTTTTAAAATGTGTCAGTGAGTAATTAATACACCTGTGCACTTGCTGGGTTACCTGCAAAACATGCACTGTGTGGGGTCCTGAGGACCGAGTTTGAGAACCACTGGATTAGAGAGTTAGAGTAAACTGCGGCACCGGAGGATTAGGGTCAGGCTATGGGAGGAGGGAGTTAGGGTTAGTCTCTAGGGGAGGTTTAGGAATACTACCACAAAAACAGAGATCTGTGTTTATAACCACAGCGCTTTAACACAAAATTATAGACAAATAAAAATCACCATAACGTCCCTTAATGAAGGTTCCTGTAATGGAGTCCTCAAAGTGAATGGTCTGATGGAATTTCTCCAGAGTATAGTAACACATACTTGCCTACCTGACCCTTTCCATGAGGGAGAAAATGCTCTGTTCCTGGACTTTCCTGGTAATGTATGATTGCCATCACCTGTGGTGAAACGCCTTTCTTATCAAATAACTAGCTCACCACAGGTGATGGCAATCATACATTACCAGGAAAGTCCAGGAACAGAGCATTTTCTCCCTCATGGAGAGGGTCAGGTAGGCAAGTATGTAGTAACATGTAAGGGAATAAAAAATAAAGACCAATGTGTAGTAGATTCCTTTTATGTATCCACAGTTCTTAGTGTATTTTTTATATGATCAAGAGGTGGCTTAGGAGCGTACCCCACTCACACTTTGATTAAGAAGCTATAAGCCCATCAAGGTTTCTTTGCCCAATGCCGTGGCCTCGCCCACTTGAACTACGCCCGGCGTGATGTTTTAGGATGGAAATATATATATATAATTGAAGCGTACCCAAGAACTCACACTCGCAAGGTGGGTGTTAAACACATCAAGGTATCTTTAGTATGGAAGGGAGTGAAATATGGGTCCACTCAAGCGTACCCCAACTCACAGTGCTCGGTGTGATGATACTCCCATAAAGGTATCTTTCAGTTCTGTTTCCCGAACTGTGTTCATAAAGTGGTAATGTTGGCTCCCCAAAGAAACTCACTCTCCTCAAGTGGAAGCAGGGGGGTACACAAATTTAATAAAAATCACAAACATGAACACTTAAAATGGAGTCCATCCATAAAATAAACAAAATAGAAAAATAGCAGCAAAAATCGGCAAAGGGGTTAAAAGTTCCAAAGCAGCAGAAAACTTTTTGTTTGAAATATCCAATAGGTAAATAACTACTCACACTCCTGTTGTCAACATGTTTCAGCCCTGGCCTGGGCCTTTATCAAGACATAATGGAGTGTGGCAGTTGCTTGATATTTAAAGGGCATGTGCACAATAGAAATTCAACAAGAAGTGATGTCATAATTTAGTTAGTAAGAATTGGTTATTATTATGTGGTATTTATCCTCTTTGCCGTTTTCACAACAAATAGATCACAGTGTTACTCTCATTCACATTCTTATAAACATCTATTACAATTCTGTGGAGACACTGAATAGGCAAAACTATAATAAAAACATTCACGTTGGCCGGAAATTACGGGTCCCGGGCATTCTGGGAATTGGAGTTTCTGTGTACTATAAAATGGACAGACATCCTCGATGCAACATTCGGTCCCGGGGCATGTGGGAAATGTAGTCCACTGGAGTCCGATTGCCTATATTCAGGCAGGAAACTGTCAAACCCGGAAGTGATGTAATCCCGGTGAAAGGATCCATGGGATGTGTTGTTTTCCAATAGAGGCAGCATACTATGATGTAAAGAGTCCCGGAATTAATAAATAAAAGATACATAGTGTGCCTACAAAATAAATATAAAGTGCACTAGTGAGCTCCCAAATGAATAGAGATTACATATGACTTAAAAACCATATTGATTCGCATGCACTAAAAATAAACATAAACAAGGCTCAAAGATGAATATAAAGTGCACTAGTAGACTCCCCAAGCGGGGAAAGGATGGCATATAATATAGAAATCATATTATTTGACATGCCCTAAAATCAGCAAAAACTAGAGCTTAAAAACATCTCAAATTCATAATCCAAATTCACAATGATGTATTAATATCCATCGCACACATCATTGTACATTTACATGAACCATTTTAGCTCGAAATCATTATTCAAGCCTGCAGGATGCAGAGTATTATAGTTAAAAATACAGCTCATCTCCGTTTTTGCCAGACAGACAGCCGTATTGTTATTACGCTGCGTACCTCTGATGTGTCTCAGTCCACAGAAACTACTGATATCTGAAGTACGGCACCCATGTTCTGATTTGAAATGAGCAGAAAGGGAGTGGGTCTCCAACCCTTTTATGATATTCCTAATATGCTCACCTAGCCGCGTTTTAAAAGGTCTTGATGTGCATCCGATATATGTTAAATTACATTTGCACGTAATGGCATACACTATGTTCTTCGTATCGCAGGTAATAAAATCCTTTATTTCTACAGTTTTCCCATTGATAAGCATTTTTTCTATGTTACTACTGCCCCCGCTTTTTATATTTCTGCAGCCCATGCAACTCCCACACCTGAAGAAGCCTTTTGAGACTATTCCAGGCGCGGAGGCTTTAGTGTGATGGGCACTTGAAGCTAACTCGGACATCAAATTTGGAGCCTTGCGATATATATGCACAGGTTTAGCGGGAACAAGTGGACCAATGACAGGGTCATTTCTCACAAGGTTCCAATGTCTGTTAAGGATTTTTTCTATAGATTTATGTTGTGTGGTGTACTCTGTTATGAACGCCCATTCATATTTCTTATCCTTCTCCCTTTCCTATTTATGAACACCCATGGGGAGTCTACTAGTGCACTTTATATCCATCTTTGAGCCTTGTTTATTTTTAGTGCATACGAATCAATATGGTTTTTAAGTCATATGTAATCTCTATTCATTTGGGAGCTCACTAGTGCACTTTATATTTATTTTGTAGGCGCACTATGTATCTTTTATTTATTAATTCCGGGACTCTTTACATCATAGTATGCTGCCTCTATTGGAAAACTACACATCCCATGGATCCTTTCACCGGGATTACATCACTTCCGGGTTTGACAGTTTCCTGCCTGAATATAGGCAATCGGACTCCAGTGGACTACATTTCCCACATGCCCTGGGACCGGATGTTGCATCGAGGATGTCTGTCCATTTTATAGTACACAGAAACTCCAATTCCCAGAATGCCTGGGACCCGTAATTTCCAGCCGACGTGAATGTTTTTATTATAGTTTTGCCTATTCAGTGTCTCCACAGGATTGTAATAGATGTTTATAGGAATGTGAATGAGAGTAACTCTGTGATCTATTTGTTGTAAAAATGGCAAAGAGCCATATACCACATAATAATAACCAATTCTAACTAACTAAATTATGACGTCACTTCCTGTTTAATTTCTATTGGGCGCATGCCCTTTAAATATCAAGCAACTGCCACACTCCATTATGCCTTGATAAAGGCCCAGGCCAGGGCTGAAACATGTTGACAACAAGAGTGTGAGTAGTTATTTACCTATTGGATATTTCAAACAAAAACTTTCTGCTGCTTTGGAACTTTTAACCCCTTTGCCAATTTTTGCTGCTATTTTTCTATTTTGTTTATTTTATGGATGGACTCCATTGTAAGTGTTCATGTTTGTGATTTTTATTAAATTTGTGTACCCCCCCTGCTTCCACTTGAGGAGAGTGAGTTTCTTTGGTGAGCCAACATTACCACTTTATGAACACAGTTCGGGAAACAGAACTGAAAGATACCTTTATGGGAGTATCATCACACCGAGCACTGTGAGTTGTGGTATGCTTGAGTTCACTCCTTTCCATACTAAAGATACCTTGATGTGTTTAACACCCACCTTGCGAGTTTGAGTTCTTGGGTACGCTTCATTTATATATATATTTCCATCCTAAAACATCACGCCGGGCGTAGTTCAAGTGGGCGAGGCCACGGCATTGGGCAAAGAAACCTTGATGGGCTTATAGCTTCTCAATCAAAGTGTGAGTGGGGTACGCTCCTAAGCCACCTCTTGATCATATAAAAAATACACTAAGAACTGTGAATACATAAAAGGAATCTACTACACATTGGTCTTTATTTTTTATTCCCTTACATGTTACTATACTCTGGAGAAATTCTATCAGAACATTCGCTTTGAGGACTCCATTACAGGAACCTTCATTAAGGGACGTTATGGTGATTTTTATTTGTCTATAATTTTGTGTTAAAGCGCTGTGGTTATAAACACAGATCTCTGATTTTGTGGTAGTATTTGTTGTTTTGGAGATGTGGTGACATCTCATGAGGTCTGCTATACCATAGCTGCTGAGCGCCTGTTCTGGAACACACCCTAACCATACTGTGAGGTTTAGGAATAGGCTGCAGAAGAGGGGGGTTAAGATTAGGCACAAGGGGAAGGGTTAGAGATAGGCTGTGGGAGGGGAGGGTTAGGATTAGACACTAGAGGGGTGGGTTAAGCCGTAGGAGGGGGGTTAGGGTTTGGCACTAGGAGGAGGGTTAGGCTGTGGGAGAGAAGGGCTAGGGTTAGGCACTAGGGTTAGGATTAGGCTATGGGACGAGGGGGTTAGGGTTAGTCACTAGGGGAAGGGTTAGGTTTTGGGAGGGGAGGGTTAGGGTTAGGCACAAGGGGAAGGGTGAGGGTTAGGCACAGGAGGGGTTTAGGGTTGGAGGAAAGCACCGTAAGTTCACTCAGAAGTCACAGTCAGCTGACAGTGATGGAGCAGCCAAACCAGGTACAGTAGGTCACCACTGGTCCACCAAGAATGTTTTGTCAACATTCTACTTTTGTTCACAAGAAATTGTAGTTCTGCGCTAATATAAAAGCAGACTGGTATGGCTGAAATACACTGATATATACGATGATATTAGAAAACTAAAAAATAATTTATTAATACAATGAATATGCAATCGATTGCTACTTAATCATTTAAAAAAATTTTTATATAATCGATAGATGCACGCCTGACAGGTACTTAGGTACTTAGGTTCAATTCAGAAATGGAGTACTATTATATAGGGGGACATTTACTAAGCAGTGATAAGAGCGGAGAAGTGAGCCAGTGGAGAAGTTGCCCCATCAACCAATCGGCAGCTCAGTATAATTCTGTAGTATGCAAATTATAGACGTTACTTCAGTGCTGATTGGTTGCCATGGGCAACTTCTCCACTGGCTCACTTCTCTGCTCTTATCACTGTTTAGTAAATGTCCCCCATAGTCTCTTCTAATATAAAAAATCCTTTGACTTAATATTGGACAGTCTCAACACGTGGCTCACAGGTATGGATCGAGTTCCCGTCCGTGGAGACAGCGGGAGTGCTCGCACTTGTAGTCCTGTTTGATTTTGGTCACAAAAGCACTCAAAGGACTCCCTGGATACAAAGATACCAATAGCATAAACCAGCAGGTCCTCTCTAATGTGTTTCACTCCTATGGGAGCTTTTTTTTCTATTGGAGCAGCTGCGTGTGACATCATGCAGCTGCCATGAAAACACTCGCAACGCACCCTTGTTTCCGCTGCCATGCTCCTGCAACACCGAAATGCTGCCCCTCAAACAGCCGTTGCTGTCAATCACCTTGAGAAGGATTGCGCATATGCACTGCAGCTAGTGCGCGTGCGCAGACCAGATGGACACGGCTGCTGCGTACAGATGTGCGGCTGCATCCATCTCTGAATCAGCCACTTTGTCAGGTGTGCATCTGTCGATTATGTGAAATAGCAATTGATTGCATATTCATTGTATTAATAAATTGTTTTTACATTTTCTAATATTGTGGTATATATCAGTGTATTTCAGCCGTACCAGTCTGCTTTTATATTGGTGCTGACCTACAATTTCTTAAAGATATGTACTTAAAGGTATAGGGAATTTTCCTTCGTTGGAGAATTCCAATATATTTTCAGGAGTGTGAATTCACACACACACTCTAGCTCTGCAGCCTTGTAAACAAGTATATGGAAAAATAACTATAAAGGTACATTTTACACTAACATAATGGATGTCAATGATACAATGCCAAGTGTGTTGACATTACAACCATGTTGACCATATGCACGTTGACATGGAGAATGTTGACAAAATATATGGTGCCCACAGAAAACATCTTCCCTGATTGGTGGGATGTTCAGGAGTTGTCATGAAGTCTCTCTAAACATGGGTTTGGGTGCAGAGGTTACTCACTGTCACTGCCAGCCTCTCTCCGAGTGAGGGAAATTACACCACATCTGTTCCTGCTAAGCTTCTAGTCACCATCATTGGTGAGTATGAACACCTGCCGAATACTAGCTGGAACAGGTACGCTTCTAAATAGGCCTATTTTTGGGTCAGCGTTGGCTGTATATGCATCAACAGGCCCTCATTCCTTGCCTGTGTGAGAACGCACCGCCATAACCCAGTACCGCCTCTTCTGTGGTAAGTGTAGATTGTAATGCGCATGTCTCCATTGCACATACATGTGTGCGCTCATTTTCTCAAAATGTACAGTGCTAATTCCCAAACAGGCATACGTTCAACATGCGCCCAGCTCACTCCAAAACATAGCAGTGTTCCTACAACATGTGACATTTTCCATATAAAATATAATGAAATGCAAACAAGATTAATTGTTTGCCACTTTGTAAGTTCATGGAGACTCTTCTTCCCTGCAGTACACCAAATGGAAATGACAAACATGCAATATGAGCAGAACGATGCAACTTGGAACAATACAGCAGGTAACTAAATGTGTCCGTGCATGTGCTCTGTGGGCGGCACCATTGCAGCCCCGCCCACTCCATGTGACATCATGATGTCATGTGCTTAGGGGGTGAGGCTGACACAGGGCGCTCCACAGCCCTGTACACTGTTGTCAGTATGCAATCAGCCAATCAGAACAACCTTTATAGCATTATGGTGTATATTATTGTACACGTTTCCCCACAGAATGCAGCCTATTGTTCTGAAACTAACAAGAACAATGGCTGTAATTTAGATTTTATTTTTTGTGTGTTTTAGATGTAAGAAAGCTGTGTAAATTAAATGAAAGAAATATAATTCTCAGATTTATGTTGCATTCATAAAATAAAAAAATATTATAGGTTTTATTAACAGATAAAAACCACTCAAACTGCGTATAGCAACAGAAATGATAATTCTGCTGAATGTAATATTCTGTGACAGCTAGAATATTAGATACAGAGTGTGTTCTTATCACAGGTTTCTCTAGCCTCAGGATGAAGGGTTAAGAAGCATCCATTCATAAAAAGGCTTGTCTCATATTAACGGTTATCGCATGTTGGCATCTGTGATTGTTTAGCCTTCCAGTTTCTGTGACTCATTTCTGTCAAACTATTTTAGGTTCAACCAACAGCACTTAATTTTAGTCCACTGGGAAAAGGTCAATAAGTGGTGAATGCATTAGCGGGGAGATACTGCTGTATCCCTCATCATTTGTACAAATATTTCCCTGTAGACTGCCACTAGTGTGGCCTTTGGCTCTGCTTGTTTAATCAATGCAGATTGACATTCTATCTGCTTTCGTACAGCACCAAGATACATGATAAGTCATTTATTATTCTGATTTAATCCAGGCTTAGCCATTGTCTCAAAAGGCGATATACAGTAGGGGGGAGATGTACTAAGCAGTAAAAAGAGTGGAGAAGTGAGCCAGTGGAGAAGTTGCCCATGGCATCCAATCAGCATTGAAGTAACATTTATAATTTGCATACTATAAAATTGTACAGAGCAGCTGATTGGTTGCCACTGGCTCACGTATCCACTCTTTTCACTGCTTAGTACATGTCCCCCTAAGTACACAGTCATCTTTTTTCACTGAATGATTCATTTTATTTTCTAGGTATTAAAGGTGACCTGTCATGAAAAAGCAGCAGCCTATACATTCACCAAGAACATGTCTGAGGCTGAAAATTGCTGCAGCTAATAAAATAACTGCCCCCACTGTTTGTCATTTATGAAGCACTGAATATCTGTATGTAATGCTCCTAGTTTTTCCGCCAAGGATCACTGGCTTATAAAGTCAGATAGAGGCATTTCCACAGGGTCACTAGGAACACCTTCAGTCTCTCTGTACAAGCGTAGAGGAAGAGTGACGTCTTTCTAGTAAAGTAGAAAGTACTTTTGCAGACTAGTACAGAAATTAGATTCCCTTGACTAAGCAACATTAAACGGGATGGCGGTCATCCTTAACTGCCCCTGATGGCGGTAGGGCATTTTTACTAAGCGGATGGCTGAACATCCATTTCCACTATGCAAAAGGATTGTTTTACACATTGCGGTGGTTTTATCCCCCCTCCGGCCAGAAGGGGGGTATAAAAAATAATCTCTGCCCTAGCTGAAAGGCCAGGGCAAAGGAAAAAAATGCAGCAGAAGTTGGGGAAGTGAATGTGCAAAGTGCCGTGCTAGTGCAAAGGTGGGCAGGCATCACCAGTGCATATTCGGGCACCCCTGGCTCTTCCTGCACCAGGGGCACATATCACCTCGAGCTTCAGGCTGCTCCCGACCTCTCAGCCAGACCGAGCTTCATACCCACTCTGTGCCAGGGTCAAACCCCAGTAGGATAGTAGATACTAGACCAGGCCGTTCCCGCTCCAAGTAAGAGGTCCTATTTCAGCCCCTAAGAAGGCAACGGATACTAAGCCCAGTTTTTCTCCACTCTCAACCAGAGGCATTGCCACACCCTGGCATGGTACTCCACAAGATGTTTCTCCATTCCACACTCGGAACCTTTTGCGCTCCTAGTGTAAAAACAGGTACTCCACCAAGTGTTTCCCTCGAGCAGGTACGACACTTGATCTTAGCCAAAAGGGTTATTTTGTTTCTGTGCAGAGTAAATACTGGCTGCTTTATTTGCACTGCACTGCAGAGGGGCAGATATAACATGTGCAGAGAGAGTTAGATTTGGGTGGGGTGTGTTCAATCTGCAATCTAAATTGCAGTGTAAAAATAAAGCAGCCAGTATTTACCCTGCACAGAAACAAAATAACCCACCCATATCTAACACTCTCTGCAAATGTTATATCTGCCCCACCTGCAGTGCACATGGGGGGGTAATTCAGATCTGATCAATCGCTAGCTGTTTTTTGCAGTCCTGCGTTCACATTGTTGCCGCCCACCAGGGAGTGTATTTCTTTTTCATCCACTAGGGGTCACTGGAGTACTCTAGGGATATGGACGGTTCCACAGGAACTAGGCACTGAATAGTTAAACTTTGACTATACCTCCCCTCCATATTCTAGAGTACCTCAGTGTTTTTTCGGTGCTCACCGAGACTAGGCTTGTGGAAGTTGATCCACAATGACTGAATTTTTTGATTATTTTTTTTTTGGAATCCCTTTCCACCTTCCAAGAATGCGAGGGTCTGGGATAGGAAAGCTGCTGAAGCAGCTGTGGGTGTCGGACCTCTCTAGAAGAGCTCCCTCACTACCACGTGCAGGTCACCTGCAGTAAAAGGCTGACAGTGCTTACAGAGAAGCCCCGTCATTGCCCTCACCACAGGGTCCAGGTATGTTGAACGGGGCGGTCAGCTCACGCTGCCGCCCTGCTGTGTGGGATACTGTGTGTGTGTGTGTGTGTGTGTGTGTGTGTGTGTGTGTGTGGCCGCTGCTGTTTATGCTTCCAGCTCCCTCTCCACCATAGCCCGACTCCGTGTATAGAGAACGATACACGGAGCACGGGGGGGGGGGGCACACAAATGTGAGTAACTTTGATGCCACAGTGATGTTCCCTGCACACAGAAATGTCAGGATCACTGGATAAAATCTCATGATCCAACTCTTGTTGATAAAAGAAGTATGTTTACTAGAATACAGCAGCGCTGCATATGTATTACAATAGGCTATTAAGTCTTTGTTAAACAGGATACATGTTGCT
The DNA here is from genome assembly GCF_028390025.1 of Pseudophryne corroboree. Taxonomy (NCBI): domain Eukaryota; kingdom Metazoa; phylum Chordata; class Amphibia; order Anura; family Myobatrachidae; genus Pseudophryne; species Pseudophryne corroboree. The sequence continues at coordinate 217,592,622 of NC_086447.1, forward strand.
CATATATGTGCAGGTTTGAATGCAACATAGTATGTTTATTAAATCTGCTTACATAATTATAAGTCTGCATATTTAACCATTTTTCCTGTTGTTTTTCCAGAATTTCCTGTATTACATTTCTCCTCCATTGAAGGCGCAGGGGTGTTAAGGGGAATTTGGAACCAGGCATATTGCTGACGTGTACTGCACTTGGCCAGATATATATTTTGTAAAGACTCCTTAGTGCTATTTACTGAGTCGCGCAAGTTGTATTTTGTATTGTCTGTCGGTATAATGAGTAAGACACCAGCAAAGACTATTATTCTTATCATAACTGTTTATAATGATATTATCCCAAAGACTGCAAATCTGAATCATGGCTGTGGTCAGCCAAATACTGGCTTTGTTCACTGTTGTAAAGTAAGATGTGTTACACAATTGGTCAGCACATGGTGATTATAAAACAGTATCTGTGGAGCACTGCAAGCATTGCGAGTTCAGGCTCACCTGCAGCAGCTTTGCTTAATTCACTTAGCCACACCACAATTGGATACGCCCGATCTCATCTGATCTTGGAAGCTGAGCAGTGTTGGGCCTGGTTAGCCACCTGGGAATACAAGGTGCTGTAGGTGTTTTTAAATCTACAGCCACACCACACTGGATTCGGGACCCATTAACTAAGCTGCGGTTAAGCAGCAGACTTCTCAGGTTTTTAAGCCTGTGAGTGGTCACATTTAGTTTCAGACTTCTAAGAATTATTATACTTCTGAATCAGGATATATCTGGATATATGTATATGGGTATATAATATATATGTGTATGTGTGTATGCATGCATATATGAAATATATATATATTTATAAGGTCTGAGTATGTGTGAATATACATGGTTGTATATGTGTATATATGTGTGTATATATATATATATATATATATATATATAATATGCTGACATTAAAAATCTATTTTGGCAAGACTACAGTGGCGCAATTGGTCAGCACACAGTGCTTATTAAATAGTATCTGTTGAGCCCTGCAAACATTGTGAGTTCAGGCCTCACCTCCCCAGATCCCCAGTGGCCTAATGGATAGGACACTGCCCTCCTAAACCAGGGATTGTGGGTTCAGGTACCATCTGGATTGCAAGTCACTACAGCAACCATTTCATCACCAGAGTTGATGTTTAAACAGCAGCTTTTGCTTATTATTTTTACAGGTGGCTCTGTAGCCAAGTGGTTAGGCTTCCCGCCCACAGTGAACATTGTGATTGAATGGACACTGGTTCAGATCCTGGTTTAACAGGTGTAATATATATATATAATAAAAAAATAAAAAATAAAAACATGGTAGGACACCATTTTTTTACGTTACTTCCTGGGTCTTTGCTGGAGGTTGCTGCCCTACAACACTCAGCCTCTGGGGGAGCGGGGGGTTGTTAGGAATTTAATTTATTAATTGTTTTTGACAGCATGTCTCTACAGGAAGATTCACTATTGCTGGAAACCACATGCACGGTAATGCAGGTTTATACACAGATTACTTCCGTGGTGTACTTACTGGTCGGGGTACATGATCACTAAGTCTAATGCATAATCAAACAAGCACCTTCGCTGCAGAGTCGGTCACACAGTGTGTCGGACAAATTCGACTGCGCAGACAGACCCTTACCGGTCCTTTTTGGGGGGAATGCGGGCGCATGTACTGCCTGAGAGGGAAAAATTTACTGTTTCAGCTAGATTGTTGCGGTCGATTCGCCGCCAGCCCTCATAGCACCAGGCCAGTACGTCAGGTTCTCAGCAAAGGCTGAACAATTTCCAATGAGAGACAATTGCAATTATTGGGCGTTTAACTACCTATCGGAGTGTACCCTACACAGCAGTAGGGCTGTTGCTTCGCCCTGCTTTGGTAAGGGTTTGAGGTAACAAGGCTGTAGTGGCAGGGTGCTCCAGTTCAGGTTTGCCCTAAATAAAGACTACCTTACACTTCTTGCTGCCTACAGCTTCTGTGAAGTTGGCAGTTGGTTCTTGCGTCTCAGCTTCGCTAGTGGCGCTCAACGTCCACTTTGGCTACGTTCCAAACGAGAATAGATCGCAGACCGAGTGGAGGGGAAAATCTGATTTCCTACCATTGTCTACGCGAATTCCTGAATTATTCCGTCTCAACAATTTCAATTCCTAGGTATGATTCTCGATACAGTAAATCAAAGAATTTACCTACCCGAACAGAAGTACAGGTCATTCGTCATCTGGTACAATTAGTGCTCAAGCCTTGCACAGTCTCGGTTCATTTGTACATTCGCCTATTAGACACAATGGTGGCGGCTTTTGAAGCGCTTCAATTCGGAAGACTTCACTCACGTCCTTTTTAACTGGATGTGCTCGCAATGGTTGGCTGTGGCCTAACGAGTACAGTGTCTGCCTGCAATGCATGCCAAAAACAATGGTCGGGCTCGCTTCTGCAGATTCACCGCAGGGTGAGGTGGTCTCCAAGGGCCAGGGTGTCTCTACTCTGGTGGCTCAAAGTACAGAATCTAACCGCAGGGAAACGGTTCGGCGCCTGGAATTGGATAATTCTCACGGCGGACGCGAGTCTCAGAGGTTGGGGAGCTGTAGTTCAAAATTTTCAGCTCCAGGGTCTCTGGGCGGATCACAAAAGATTGCTGTCTATAAATGTCCTGGAACTCTGGGCAATTTACAATGCGCTACGACAAGCAGTGCACATGCTGCAGGCTCAGGCTGTTCAGGTGCAGTCAGACAATGCGACGGTGGTCGCATACATCAACAAACAAGGAGGAACGAAAAGCCGCATGGCAATGCGGGAAGTAGCTCGAGTCCTCAATTGGGCCGAGGTGATTTTGTCGGCAGTATTCATTCCGGGAGTGGACAACTGAGAGGCGGATTATCTCAGCTGCCTGGATTTTTATCCAGGATGTGCATTAAATCCAGAAGTGTTTCACATGCTGGTCCAGAAGTAGGGTTACCCGCAAGTGGACCTGATGGCATCTCGCCACAATTATCAAACGCCCCAGTATGTGTCCAGAACGAGAGATCCAAAGGCAGTGGCGGTGGATGCTCTCACAATCAAGTGGCCATACTGTCTCGTGTATCTGTTTCCACCGTTTTCCGCTGCTCCCTCTGTTGCTAAAACGGATCAAAAGAGAGTCCGTCACAGTCATACTAGTGGCGCCTCATTGGCCTCGGAGAGCTTGGTTTTCGGATCTCTGCGGTCTACTCACGGACGTTCCTTGGCCGCTCCCACTGCGTCCGGACCTGTTACAAGTTAGGGTCCGTTCTTTTTCTCCGATTTAGCGCGGCTGCGTTTGACGAGTGGCTGTTGAGACAGCCCTCTTAAAAAGAGAGGGCATTCCAGAATAGGTTATACCAACCATGTTACGAGCTAGGAAGCCGGTTACGGCAGCTCATTATTACAGAATTTGGCGTGCCTATATAGGTTAGTGTGAAGTTCATAAGTTTCCGACATCATCTTTCAAGTTATCCCGTCTTTTGTTATGTCTACAGATGGGGTTAGATGGAGGTCGGCATTTATCCACACTAAAGGTGCAGATATCTGCATCGTCAATTTATTTTCAAAGAAGATTGGCTCTATTGCCGTCGGTACACACCTTTATGCAGGGTGTCCTCAAAGTACAGCCTCCATTTCACTCCACTTACTGCGCCATGGGACTTGAATCTGGGTTTAGATTTCTTATAGTTGTAACCCTTGGTTACGTATACTGATAATGTGCTATAAACTACTAAACTATTGACATTTAGTGCCTCCACCCAAGCTTAACTCTAGATGATATATTAGGCTGGCTTGGGGCAGCTAGTAATATTTATTTTAATAGATAATATTAACACCCAGCTAATATTAATATCCTTACACACTGTTTTCTTGTGTTTAAACAAAAGTAACTATTTTAATAGTGATGGTAGTATAATATCACAAAAAGTGTAATATGACAAGAAAATACATTTTGTAAGTCGCATGTCCCCTTCTAATCCTACCCTCAAGGCCTATACAGTTTTACTTGCATGCAATACAAAAAATTACCTTTTGGTAGCTACCGAATATAGCCTAGGCAAATATACATAAAAATATTCCTAGGTGTACACCAGGATATGCAATACTAAAGGTTATGCATAACATACTTCATATATATATCAGGGTTGGGTTACTATTCAGTAATATTACAAAACTGTATTTAAGTCTTAATATCTCATATTTATATATATATATATATATATATATATATATATATATATTTTATTACAAGGGTATATCCTTTTGTTGCTGTTCAATAAATCAGTTTGTGTGTTGAACTCCTTCCAATCTCATTTTAGAGATTAATATGTTAACTGAATTTTTCATATATTCTCATAGAACCTGTTATTCTGACTTGGTGGATTCCACAGGGTAAATTATTCTTACCTAGCCAAACAGTATCTGTATCAGTTTTGTTTCCTTTACTACTGTATCCAATATATGGAAAGTCTGGCAGTGCTCCCAGAATATATAGTTACTTTGTTAAGCCAAACAGCACTGATACAATTTTATGTGTCTTTTAAAGTTACCAAAGAATTGTTGAGCTGCCTGTCAGTGTACTCCAGATGTCTTTCTTATAGACACTCAGTACTTGGAAATTCACTCCTTATAATAACTGGATAGGGTGGCTTGTTGTATTAAAGATGGCTTGTGTATTAGTGCTCTATAGTCCTTCCGTGCAGCTCATTAAATGTCAAAGTTCAAGATGAGCTAATGGTATAATATGGATTAAATGTCTGTGAGTACTGCAGGTGAATGCAAATTTTAGTTCTCACCCATCCTCGGATATCTGGACTCACAACTTCCTCTGAAACAGCTTTACAATGCTCTGAGCTGGTATGGCTGACACTGTCTCTCCCTCAACTCTGTCCTCAGTAGTTTGGTTCCAACTACACCTGGGTCTCTCTCTCTCTCTGGCGCAGTAGGGTGATCAGCTGCTGCATTGACCTGGTTGGGCTCAGGATGGCATAAACACCAAATGGCTCTCTCTGCTTTGCCTGCCACTGATGTATACAGCGTATAGTTGTGGCAGACAGAGATACCGTGGTGTACCTGGCTCTTAGTACCTAGCTTGCTGCCTCATAAACCTTCCCCACAGTCCACTCTATGTTTACAGCAAGTGAAGTGGCTGTGAGTGTAGTCATGAGCATCGCTATAGTACCCATAGGCATGCATAGGATGTAGCTGCATCAGTCTCCCTGCCGCTCACTGAATGTTTACAGCGAGAATGAGTGGCAGCCAGGGAAACCTCAGCATCACTACCCAATGCACCTGTACCCAGGATTTTGCTCAGGTACTGGCCACAGTCCCACTGCTCATCCACTGCCCAATGTACAGCTCTTAGTGGCAGGGATAGCGAGTAGGAACAGCGCACTGACCGAGGGATCTGCAGACTGCCGGTCAGCGCTGAGGAGCCCCCTTTTTATCTCTCTCCTTCACTAGGCTCGTGCTGACCGGCAGATCCCCATTGGTGGCCTCTCATCCCCGGCGCCAATCAGCGCGTCTTCCCGTCTCCAGCGGCTCGCGGTTAGAACAGCGAGCGCGTGAGTCTCTGCTTCCCGCCCGGCAGACTGTTACTACCGTGGCGCGTGGAGCAGATAGATGTCTCGAGGCACTGTTCTTGCCGCCCTTGCAGGCTATCTCCATTCAGCTTGGAGCGGCAAGTACGAACTCAGCCTATAACAGATTTCAGCTGTAAGTCAGTCAGACCAGCTGTCTATTACTATAAACCACATGTCAACTATTACCAACATTGAACATAGATATTATTATAACCACATACATGAATTTCACTTACATTACTTTATTATATATATATATATATATATTTATATAGGTGCTATATAAATATTTATCTATTTATTTATTTATTACATGGCTACATTCTCCCTCTGGTGATCTTAAACTAAAGAAATCTCTTGAACCAAGATCACCATCAATAATCATAAAATAATATTTCAATGCCATGTATCTCTATAAGTCTCAGTTGGTTTCCCCAACTGGTCATATGTTAGGATTAGAGGCGGATGCCGCACCCTTTTTGAACGCTCCCTTGTTCTCCCTTCATGTATTACATCAATATTACTGGGTTGCGACTGTGATTCGGTTTCACAGTCTAAAAATATATCTTCTTCTTCTTCTTCCCTTTCATATACATTTTCCAAGGGTGAAATGTCCCTAACATCATGTTCTGGATCATTTCCTTGTCTATCCCTGTCAACTTTATTCTCCTGAATAAGTTCAGGCTGCATCTCAATATTCGACAGTTTAATAGCATTATCAAAAGTAGTGTCAATATCTTTATAATAACAACCATACCCTGCATCTTCTTCTTCTAGTTCACTCTCTATTTCTGGTTCAGATGTCACTCCACTTACTTCACTACTTTCTTTTGGAATGAAACTATTATTATCCCCTCTACATCCATCCAAGCGTACCTCTCTTCCTATTGGTAACAAATGTTGTCTATGATATGTAAGGAGTATATCCTCTCCTGACTCTGGTTTGATTTTATACACAGGTAAATCCACAAACTTTTCAACTACTATAAAAGGGTCTTCTCTCCATCTATTGGAAATTTTAAATTTCCTATTAACCCCAAGCCGTCTCAACAACACCCTGTCTCCAGGAATTAATTCCACATCTCTTATATTCCTATCATAACGTGTTTTATTTTTATTTTCCAGTTTACTAGCAATTTGTGTTGCTAATTCATATGCTTGATCTAGTTCTTGACGCAGCTTTTCTACATATTTAGTGTGAGAGATAGGTGATTTCTTAATGGGAGTCACTCCTAAACTGATGTCAATGGGGAGTTTTGCTTCTCTTCCGAACATTAAGTAATAAGGTGAATGACCTGTTGTCTCATTTCTAGTACAATTGTACGCATGGACCAGCCGATTAATATGCCTCTTCCAATGCCACTTATCAAAAGGGTTCAATGTTCCCAACATGTTAAGTAAAGTTCTATTGAATCTTTCTGGCTGGGGATTCCCTTGTGGGTGATATGGGGTGGTTCGAGACTTTACAATTCCACAGCAGTTACACAGTTCTTCTATGAGTTTACTCTCAAACTCCCTCCCCTGATCTGAGTGTAATCTGTTGGGTAATCCATAGTGGATAAAAAATTTCTTCCACAAGGTATTAGCCACTGTCACAGCTCTCTGATTGGGTGTCACATATGCTTGTGCATAACGCGTAAAATGGTCTGTTACTACTAATATATGACATTTCTTTTCTGGTTCTACCTCTAAAGTTAAATAGTCCATACAAACTAAGTCCATAGGCCCACTACTGTGAACAGTAACTAATGGTGCCCCTTTTGTTGGAAGAGTTTTACGTGTAATACAGTTTCCACACGTTTTGCAATAGGTTTCAACATCTTTCTCTATCCCTGGCCAATAAAATCTATCTGTCACTAATCCAGCAGTTTTATCACTTCCCAAGTGACCGTGTTTGTCATGTAGAGCTTGCAGCACCATTTCTCTGAATTTCTTAGGCAGCACCAACTGATATCCCTCCCGCTTTCCGAATTTCTGTTTTTGTCTATAGAGCAACCCATCTTTCATAATCAAATTTTTACGTTGCCTATATAGCAGATCTCTGTCTCTCTTGCTCACATTCGAATGTCTTGTACATCTTTTACCAGTTAATTGAGAAATTACATACCCTATTTGAGGGTCTTGACATTGCTCCTTCCTCATTTGCTGTTGTCTAATTCTGGGTAACCCCTCCATTTCCATTTGGCTTATCCAGCAGTAGGATAAAGGTAATACATTTGATTTTGCTCCTAACATAGATATATATCCTTCATGTTTAGGCATTGCATTTAGTGCCACACAAGTTTCTCTACACATGCCTTTTATTTCCCCAGCTGGTACCTCTACCCACTCTTCACTACAGGTATTTTCAGCTAATTGGCCTGGGATTCGTGACAAACTATCTGCATCAATATTATTTATGCCAGGACGGTATTTTAAATTAAAATCATATATTGCCAATGCCGCTAACCACCGGTGACCAGTAGCATCTAATCTAGCGGTGGTCTGAATGTAAGTGAGGGGATTGTTGTCTGTATGCACTTCAAAAGTGACTCCATACAGGTAGTCATGGAATTTCTCCACTACACACCATTTAAGGGCCAAGAATTCCAATTTATGGGTTGGATACCTCTTTTCACTTTTTGACAATCCTCTACTGGCAAACGATACAGGTTTAAGTTCATCAGAAAATTTCTGGTACAACACCCCTCCTATCCCTTCTAGTGAAGCATCTACATGTACCACATATGGTAATTTAGGATTAGCATATGCCAGTATGGGAGCATTTGTTAAACACTGCTTTAAATTTAGAAATGCTTCTTCACATGCAGATGTCCACCTGTCTCCGAACAAATCATTCACTTTGAATTTAAGCTGAGTGGGTCCTACTTTCCCTTTCCCCCTCTGATTCTGTTTACTAGGATACCCTTTAGTAAGATCAGTAAGAGGTTTTGCTATTTTAGAGTAATTTGGTACAAACCGTCTATAATATCCACAAAATCCCAAATATGACCTTAATTCTTTCAATTTTGTGGGTCGTGGCCATTTGTTCACTGCCTCGACTTTAGATGGATCTGTGGATACCCCGTCTTTGCTTACAATATGCCCCAAGTATTTAACAGAGGACTGGCACATCCTACATTTGTCTAGAGACAATTTCAATCCCCCTTCTATCAATCTATCCAGCACTTTCAACAATCTCCTATTATGTTCTTCCAAGCTGTTACCAAACACTATAATGTCATCTAGATATACAATGACTTCTCTGTAATTCATATCCCCGATTATTTTATCCATTGTCCTTTGAAAAGTAGCTGGAGCACCTTTAATCCCCTGGGGCATACTTAAAAATTCAAAAAATCCAAAAGGACAAATAAAAGCTGTTTTTTCTCTATCCTTTGAACACATGGGTATTTGGTAGAATCCATTATGAAGATCTAGCACTGAAAACCAGCAACTCCCTTGTAGGCAGTCTAAAGCCTCGTCTATTTTAGGAACTACATATTGGTCCGGTACTGTTCGTTGATTAAGAGTCCTATAATCTACACACATTCTGATCTTTCCACTTTTCTTTCGTGCTATTACTATTGGTGATGCATAGGGACTCTTAGACTCAATAATAACTTGGTTTTCTACTAATCCTTTTAAATGAGTTCGTACATCTTCAAAATCTGCTGGGGCAATTCGGCGGGATCTTTCTCTGAATGGAGTATCGTTTGTCAATTTTATTTGATGTTCCACTCCTTTTACTCTGCCCAAATCCCATTCTCCCCTGGAATATGCCCCCTCTTTCTCTTTCAGGCTTTGAATCAATTTGTGTCTTTCTTCTTCTGATATACTACTCCCATCAAAACACATGTTAAATTCATCCCTTATTTCCTCACATTCAGATTGTACAAGTGCAACAGATGTGGTCACAGGATACTGTGATTTTTTACTGCTGCACCATTCCATAAGGGCACCATACAATTGTGTATTAGTTCCTACAATTATAGAGACATCCTCTCCTCCCTGAGGTACTTCAGGGCATATAAGTGCAATGAATGGTATTAACACTGCATCTCTACTGGACTCATTTATAAATTCAATTTCTGTCTCTATGTATCCTAAATATGGGTACCTTTCTGTACTTAATCCCCATATCACTAATCCAGTTAAAGGTTTTATTGGTACCTCTGATAATTTATCTCTATACCATGATTCAAATATAATAGATACTTGTGAACCACTATCAAGCAGTACCTCGCAAGGATGTCCATTAATTCTAGCCTCTGTCATTGGGATGGGTCCTAATATACCTTCTGGCAATACTCCACTCCACCACGAATTCCCCATTGCATTTATGCTGATATCTAGGGGGCCAGTGCGGGGGTCACAGGCCGCCCTCGTCCGTTTCCCCTTTCCGTGACCTGATCAGTATTTGTTTGGTTTCCTAGACTTTGACTACATTCAGCAGCTCTGTGTCCTAATTCTCCACATGTGTAACAGCCTCTTTGTCTATACCTATACCCTCTTCCCATACCTCGCACTGGAGGATAATTAACATTAGTATTACTTTGAGGTACATTTGCTCTGCTCTGTGAAGATATGAATTGGTCTATCTTTTTATTCTGTTCTTCGATCATTTTACAAATCTTTTCCTCTAATGTACTACTTTCCACAGTTGGACATACTACTTTTACTTTCTTGACTGTGCGTTCCCGCATATCAATCATTGTTTCCTCCATTTTAATTTCTTTCATCAATTCATTGAAAGTTGGAGGGGATTTACTTATCTCTGAGCACCTCAGCTTTTGTGCAATAGGGTCTTTAGTTAATGCACCTCTCAATAACTGTTTCACCCTGTTCTCATCTACTTCTGTTTTCTTCATTCCCCCTTTCTCTATTATCTTATATAACAATCTGTCTAACCGGAACAGATAAGTACTTAACTTTTCTCCAGTCTCCTGAAATGTATGGTGTAGTCTGGATATTAGGTCCCCTACATCCTCTAATGTTCCATAGGCATAATCTAATGCCTCAAAGTACGTTTCAAGTGTGGCTTTGGGATTACTTCTCCTTGCTGCTTGGATTACTCCCATTGCTGACCCACGCAAACTTTCTACCACCCTCTGACGTTTTATGTGATCAGGACATTGCCACTCTTCCGTTTGCTGAACGGCTGCTTCTTTCCATACCTCATATGTTTCCTCCCCTTGAGGTACCGGCTGCAACCCTGAAAACACCCTTAATCTACGGTAACTTCCTTCATAGTGCCAACGTTCTAACTGTGTGACAACTCTGTCCACTATAGTTTCAAATTGGGATCCTAGTTTCTCCTCATTTGTATTTACTGGAGTATTATTATCTTCTATTCCCTCAGCACTATTCCCATTACTCTCTCTTTGTCCTACATTAACATTCGCTGTAGATGCGTCTGTGATTCTATCATCACCCTCACTTACTGCAGGTATAATAATGCTCCAACGCCTACCAGTATCTTTATCTGCCATCATCATTGCAGGGATTAAATAGGGATCTAATTCATTTTTAGTCTCTATCAAAATGGCGCATACCATTCCCAATTCCCCTCTCCATTTATCAATCACTTAGGGATGTACTACACCAAATAGAGTACCTATTTGAGAAATAACATCTGCATCTGAGAATTCCGAGAAATTTCCCATTACAGCTATGCATTTACGAGGGTTTTTCTCTTTCTGCTGACTCCAAAGGAAAATATCTTTCCCCGTTATACTTTCCATACTGACTACCTTTTAGTTTAAGCTGAAACAATGGGGGTACTCCTATTTATTGGGATCTCAGCAGTGCCTCCACTATGTAACCCTTGGTTACGTATACTGATAATGTGCTATAAACTACTAAACTATTGACATTTAGTGCCTCCACCCAAGCTTAACTCTAGATGATATATTAGGCTGGCTTGGGGCAGCTAGTAATATTTATTTTAATAGATAATATTAACACCTAGCTAATATTAATATCCTTACACACTGTTTTCTTGTGTTTAAACAAAAGTAACTATTTTAATAGTGATGGTAGTATAATATCACAAAAAGTGTAATATGACAAGAAAATACATTTTGTAAGTCGCATGTCCCCTTCTAATCCTACCCTCAAGGCCTATACAGTTTTACTTGCATGCAATACAAAAAATTACCTTTTGGTAGCTACCGAATATAGCCTAGGCAAATATACATAAAAATATTCCTAGGTGTACACCAGGATATGCAATACTAAAGGTTATGCATAACATACTTCATATATATATCAGGGTTTGGTTACTATTCAGTAATATTACAAAACTGTATTTAAGTCTTAATATCTCATATTATATATATATATATATATATATATATATATGTATTATTACAAGGGTATATCCTTTTGTTGCTGTTCAATAAATCAGTTCGTGTGTTGAACTCCTTCCAATCTCATTTTAGAGATTAATATGTTAACTGAATTTTTCATATATTCTCATAGAACCTGTTATTCTGACTTGGTGGATTCCACAGGGTAAATTATTCTTACCTAGCCAAACAGTATCTGTATCAGTTTTGTTTCCTTTACTACTGTATCCAATATATGGAAAGTCTGGCAGTGCTCCCAGAATATATAGTTACTTTGTTAAGCCAAACAGCACTGATACAATTTTATGTGTCTTTTAAAGTTACCAAAGAATTGTTGAGCTGCCTGTCAGTGTACTCCAGATGTCTTTCTTATAGACACTCAGTACTTGGAAATTCACTCCTTATAATAACTGGATAGGGTGGCTTGTTGTATTAAAGATGGCTTGTGTATTAGTGCTCTATAATCCTTCCGTGCAGCTCATTAAATGTCAAAGTTCAAGATGAGCTAATGGTATAATATGGATTAAATGTCTGTGAGTACTGCAGGTGAATGCAAATTTTAGTTCTCACCCATCCTCGGATATCTGGACTCACAACTTCCTCTGAAACAGCTTTACAATGCTCTGAGCTGGTATGGCTGACACTGTCTCTCCCTCAACTCTGTCCTCAGTAGTTTGGTTCCAACTACACCTGGGTCTCTCTCTCTCTCTGGCGCAGTAGGGTGATCAGCTGCTGCATTGACCTGGTTGGGCTCAGGATGGCATAAACACCAAATGGCTCTCTCTGCTTTGCCTGCCACTGATGTATACAGCGTATAGTTGTGGCAGACAGAGATACCGTGGTGTACCTGGCTCTTAGTACCTAGCTTGCTGCCTCATAAACCTTCCCCACAGTCCACTCTATGTTTACAGCAAGTGAAGTGGCTGTGAGTGTAGTCATGAGCATCGCTATAGTACCCATAGGCATGCATAGGATGTAGCTGCATCAGTCTCCCTGCCGCTCACTGAATGTTTACAGCGAGAATGAGTGGCAGCCAGGGAAACCTCAGCATCACTACCCAATGCACCTGTACCCAGGATTTTGCTCAGGTACTGGCCACAGTCCCACTGCTCATCCACTGCCCAATGTACAGCTCTTAGTGGCAGGGATAGCGAGTAGGAACAGCGCACTGACCGAGGGATCTGCAGACTGCCGGTCAGCGCTGAGGAGCCCCCTTTTTATCTCTCTCCTTCACTAGGCTCGTGCTGACCGGCAGATCCCCATTGGTGGCCTCTCATCCCCGGCGCCAATCAGCGCGTCTCCCCGTCTCCAGCGGCTCGCGGTTAGAACAGCGAGCGCGTGAGTCTCTGCTTCCCGCCCGGCAGACTGTTACTACCGTGGCGTGTGGAGCAGATAGATGTCTCGAGGCACTGTTCTTGCCGCCCTTGCAGGCTATCTCCATTCAGCTTGGAGCGGCAAGTACGAACTCAGCCTATAACAGATTTCAGCTGTAAGTCAGTCAGACCAGCTGTCTATTACTATAAACCACATGTCAACTATTACCAACATTGAACATAGATATTATTATAACCACATACATGAATTTCACTTACATTACTTTATTATATATATATATTTTTTTTTCTATAGGTGCTATATAAATATTTATCTATTTATTTATTTATTACATGGCTACATAGTCTTTTTGTTTCGAACCCTTACAACAAGTGGATATTAAGTTTCTCACTTGGGAAACAATTTCTCTCCTAGCCTTAGCTTCGGCAGGGCGGGTTTCAGTTTTGGGTGCCTTGTCATGCAAGCCACCGTATTTAGTGTTTCATAATGACAGAACGGAATTTTAGACGAATCCCGCTTTCCTGCCAAAAGTAGGGTCCTCTTTTCACATCAATCATCCAATAGTAGTTCCTGTGTTAACAGGAGATTCTGGAATTTTGGTTGTGGTACGCACATTACGAGTTTATGTATTCGGAACGTCTACAGTTCCTAAGACGGATACGTTGTTATTCTCTATGATGCGGCCAAGATGGGTTGGCCACCTTCTAAGCAGACCTTATCCAGATGGATAAAACTGACCATACGTCAGGCTTACCTTCATGTTAGGTTACAGCCGCCTACATCAGTAACAGCTCATTCCACACGTTCTCCGGGAATGTCATGGGCAGCTGGTCGTGGAGTTCTACGACACAGCTTTGCAGTGCGGCTACATGGTCTTCAGTGCACATGTTTGTGCGCTTTTACAGGTTTGATACTTTTGCGGCATCAGCATCTAGCTTTGGCCGTCTAGTGTTACAGGTGCCAAACAGCTCTCCCGCCCAGGGGGGAAACTTTGGTACGTCCCTAGAGTACTCCAGTGACCCCTAGTGGATGAAAAAGAAAATAGGATTTTGGTACTTACCAGGTAAATCCTTTTCTTTGAATCCATAGGGGGCACTGGACGCCCACCCAGAGCAGTTGTTTGCCTGGTTGTGGTAAGTGCAGGGAATTTTATGGTAACACACTCTTACCGACTGTTTCAAATTAGAAATTCTATCGGGTTGGTGTCAACTGTTAGTTGTCAGTTTCGTTTGTGTCAACTTTATTGTTGTTCGTTTTTGGTTATATGTATTTCTCCATTGTCAACCTCTATAGCTCCAGTTCGGCTCAGTAAAAAAAACACTGAGGTACTCTGGAATATGGAGGGGAGGTATAGTCAAAGTTTAACTATTCAGTGCCTAGTTCCTGTTGAACCGTCCATATCCCTAGAGTACTCCAGTGCTCCCTATAGATTCAAAGAAAAGGATTTACCTGGTAAGTACCAAAATCCTATTTTTAGCTGTGCAAGTGTGCGATCGCATGTGCAGCCGAGCAGTACAAAAAGATCTTGTGCAGTTTCTGAGTAACCCAGGACTTACTCAGCCGCTGCGATCACTTTAGCCTGTCCGGGACCGGAATTGATGTCAGACACCCGCCCTGCAAACGCTTGGGAACGCCTGCATTTTTCAAACCACTCCCAGAAATCGGTCAGTTGACACCCACAAATGCCTTCTTCCTGTCAATCACCTTGCGATCGCCCATGCGAATGGATTCTTCGCACAAACCCATCGCAGAGCAATGAACCACTTTGTACCTGTGCGATACGCCTGCGCATTGCGGTGGTTATGCATTGGCAGTTCTGACCTGATCGCAGCTCTGCAAAAAATGCTAGCGAGCGATCAGATCTGAATTACCCCCATGGTTTTGCCCAACTACTAACAAATTTGCTGCTATGATCAGGTCTGAATTACCCCCTCTGTGCAATGTAATAAACAGTTTACCAAACGAGCTATTGCCACATGTAACAAAGGCAATATCAATGTCAATCAGCATCAATCTACTGAATCATTTAAATTAGGATAACCAAGTAGTATTTTTGTTAAAAAAAAAAAAAAAGAAAAGAAAAAAAGATTTTTTTTTGTCTTATTAAAGTAGGTTGGACATTGATGGGACATTTCCAGATTTGCACTGTGCACTTGTGAGCATTTAGCAGGGCCATCTTAACAGCATTGTAGGCCCTGAGCAAAGCAATGCGCTGGGGCCCCACTCTGAGTTGTGGATAGCTTCAGTCATACACCAATCAGCATGCTGACAGCCATTCACTGTCTGGATGGAGGCTGGGAGGCAAGTAGAGAATGCTGCCAAGTCGCCACTGTGATTATGTGACCACCACCTACCCCAGCACAAAGGCCCCTAAGATGGCCCGGCATTTAGGCCCCACACAAATAGACTGCAGAGCCATCTCCCAAATAACAGAGGTAAGGCTTACATGTGCGCTCAGCAAACCACCCAGACACTGTTGAAGCAAATGCTTTTTGGGGGTCGTTCCGACCAGTTCGCACACAGCGGTTTGTAGCTGCGGTGCGAACGGGTCTGGAATACACATGCGCAGCGTGCGTCGTTGCCTGGTGATGGGGGTCACTGGGTTACATCGCGCTCAACTAAGAAAGCGGTCGCAGTGCCGACCGCAAGAAGATTGACAGAAAGAAGGCGTTCCTGGACGGATCCGGACCGTTGGCTGGCGTTTTCGGGGAGTGGAAAAGAAAACGCAGGTGTGTCCAGGAGAACGGAGGGCGGCTGTCTGACGTCAAAGCCAGCCCCAGCATCACAGAGATCGTCGCGCAGGGTAAGTATGTCCAGGGCTAGTCATGTTTTGCTTGAATTTTTTTTAGCTTAGCGGGGCTGCACAAGCGATCGCAGCCCTGCTAAGCTAAAATACACTCCCCCATAGGCGTAGACTAGTTGATCGCAGCAGCAGCAAAAAGTTGCTGGCTGCGATCAACACAGAATGACCACCTTTGCTCTGTACCTGCTGTGCTTAATAGAAGACCGCCACTGTGTTTATGCAGCGGGTCTGTTTTAATAACTGATGTTTATTTTTCGGGATATAGCATGGGGTTCTTTATTATAATGGATTATTATTTATTAACAGTTTCTTATATAGCGAAGCATATTCGGTTGCGCTTTACAATTAGAACAACACTAATAGAACAAAACTGGGTAAAAACAGACAGACATAGAGGTAGGAAGGCCCTGCTCGCAAGCTTACACTCTATAATGGATGGAGAAAGTAAATCGGTATTATCTTCGTATAGTAGAAAGATAATGAAAAAAGTTCACTAGATTTTCCCCTGTGATCAGTATGTCTGTAATCAACTAAACTTTGAAGGTAATTATATAAAACTTGAGAGGGGCAGAGCTGAGTGTTGTTTGGGCTGTTTCAAGTAGTACCATTCTCAATTTTTTTTTTGACATAACCAACCAATTGCTGGAACCAAGAAGTTTTTTATAAGGAGTTGGATCATAAAACACTTCTGAGCGTGTTTATGTACGATTTTTAAAAGGGCAATGCTTTTACTAGCAAGACACCGCTAATAAAAACATTGCCCTCTTAATTTTGGCCATAAACATGCTCAGAAGTATCAGGTTTCGCAACCCAACTGATTCCCCAAGTGTTCATGTTTACCCGCTGCATGTCTATTTACCATCAACATCTATGGATATTCTAACATCAACAACAAATACATGCATGAATGTTTGTGCTGCCAAGATAAGTGTCAGATGGATAATTGGAGAACTGATGACTGATTGTATTTCTGTGCAGTAAGAATAAAATGACTAGTATGATTAGTGAACTGTTTCTCCAAAAACATCTCAATAACTGCTCCCGCATCCAGTTGGTATATGGAATGTGTCTCAAGAGTTAATCACTGTATATATAGAAATCAATGTACATAAAATGTTAAGTTTTCCATTGTATCCACCTCCAGCTGATATTTATGCAGTTTTCTGCAAAACAATATTTATTGTACTTGAATTATAATTGCAACCAGCAACAATAATTACAACAATAAGCAAAAATTTCCTTATTAGACTTCTCCTTGTCTCGTGCTATTTCTCACCTTTCATTGCTCCCAGCCTTCTTCCTAGGATGGGCCCTCTCAGACTCCGCCATTCCAGGGAATGTCACAAAGTGAAGTCCTGCAGGCTGTCGGGAATTGTAGTTTAAAATGGATACACGTGTCCTGCTATTTCCAGAGCACAAATCACAGAGCTAGACTACAACTCCCAGCAGCTCCTGCGGTACTAAGCGACGCACATCCAAGCTGTAATAGCAGCTATGCTGTACTAGAAGGTTGGTTGTCATGGTGTTAGCAGTGATGAGTTATAACCATACAGTACATAAAAACAGGATGTGAAAATTTGATTTTTGGTGTTAAAATGCACAAGCGAGATGAGTGATGATTCTTTCACTTAAATAACCTTATTTTAATAACAAACACTTGATAAACGCCATCAATTTTGTTGAAAAATTCACTTATTAAAAAAAAAAGTTGCTTAAGGGATCCTCTGGGGTTAGAGGCCCTGAATCTAAAGGTGGGTACACACTGATAGATATATCTGCCGATCAATTTATCGTCAGATATATCTATGGACGGATCGGGTAGTGTGTTGAGCATACACACTGCCCAATCCATCGGGGACTGACGTCATGAACTGGGCGGGTGTGTACACACTCCCACCCAGTTCAGCTGTCGATCACCGCCGGCTCCCGCAGCATGGTTGCCTGTACACACACAGCCGCGCGCCAATATATCTACCGATATATTGGCCATCGGCTGTGCTGCGGGGCCGACGCGATATGTCTGTGAACGACGGAGTTCACCGACATATCGGCCGTACACACTGGCCGACGGACCCGCAATATATCAGCCGTTCAAGAGTACGGCCGATATATCGGCCAGTGTGTATCCAACTTTAAGCTTGTTGACATGTTGTAACAGTTTGATCAGGACAGTGCGGTACACCCTCCTCTATAGTTTATGAAATTGATTTCATAGTACTTTTATACAGTAGGTGCTTATAAATAATTGCTTAAAGCACATGTACAGTATTATGACCAATAGTATGAGCAGATTTCATTGCAGTGCCTTAATCTACATATAAATCCTTTATGGTGCCTTTAGAACATTAGAAAGAAAACTGTTTTCTGGACCAATGTGTGATGAATCTGAGAAGAGTATTTTATATTGTTTTCCTTTCTATCATCTCTCATAACATGCATCCTTATATTTACATTACTAGAATGTAATTATCTCATTCCTCTACTTTGCATACTGGAACCATTGGATGAAAGTAAAGGTTATCAGGGAAATTAGGAAACCGAGTACAAAAAAATAAGCTTTTATAGAAATATAGCAAGCATGGTAAATAGGGGATCATTCTGACCCGATCGCTCGCTGCAGTTTATCGCGCATGCTGGACGGCCGAAGGCCGTTGGACTGTAGCAATCACCTCTGCCTGATTGACAGGCAGAGGCGGTAGCTGGGTGAGAGGGGGCTGGACGGCGGCGTTAAGCCGCCGTTTAGGGGGCGGGGTCCGGGCAATGAAGGCAGGGCCGGAACGTTGGGGGGGTGGGCCGCGGTGGCTGCGTGACATCACGCAGCCGCTGCGACCTGGGCAGCGAGGAGGTTCTCGGCCAGCCACAGGAGCTGCGCTGACCGGGAGTAACTCCTGAAATGCAAAAGCATCGCCGCTGTGCGATGCTTTTGCACTTCTGCAGGGGGGGGGGGGGGGTGAGTGCATGTCTGAGTGCCTGATCGTAGCTGTGCTAAATTTACTCGGAATGACCCCTATAGTTATGGTTACAGTATTTATGAAGAGTATACAGAGAGCACAGTGTACCATACACAGCTGGATGTGCAAAAATAGACCATGCCATTTTTATTCCTCACACCTAGGCATTGGTAATTTTAGAATTAATACAGCAACTTGTTGGAAACAGGTCTGGCGAAAAGTAAAATAAACACAATTTACTTTCAGAGAAAGGAGGTATTCAAGGAAAAGAGGAGACATATTGTGTGTGTCCAATACACAACATAGTGTCTCACTAGTACATAGCTTCCCTGCCCATTCTGTACCCAGCTTCCCCTGTTATGTTCCACACAGTTCCTTTGTTGTGCTCACTTTGTACATGGGCCCTCATTCCGAGTTGTTCGCTCGGTAAAAATCTTCGCATCGCAGCGATTTTCCGCTTAATGCGCATGCGCAATGTCCGCACTGCGACTGCGCCAAGTAAATTTGCTATGTAGTTAGGAATTTTACTCACGGCTTTTTCATCGTTCTGGCGATCGTAATGTGATTGACAGGAAATGGGTGTTACTGGGCGGAAACTGGCCGTTTTATGGGCGTGTGGGAAAAAACGCTACCGTTTCCGGAAAAAACGCAGGAGTGGCCGGAGAAACGGAGGAGTGTCTGGCCGAACGCTGGGTGTGTTTGTGACGTCAAACCAGGAACGACAAGCACTGAACTGATCGCAGATGCCGAGTAAGTCTGGAGCTACTCAGAAACTGCTACGAGGTGTGTAATCGCAATATTGCGAATACATTGTTCGCAATTTTAAGAAGCTAAGATTCACTCCCAGTAGGCGGCGGCTTAGCATGAGCAAATCTGCTAAAATCCGCTTGCGAGCGAACAACTCAGAATGAGGGCCATGGTTTCTTATATTGGGGATCATTCCGAGTTGTTCGCTCGTTGCCGATTTTCACTATGCTGCGATTTGTTGCAAATTGCGCATGCGCAAGGCACACAGGGCGCATGCGCTTAGTTATTTAACTAAAAACTAAGTAGATTTGCTGTGGATCCTGCGGCACTTTTCAGTCGCACTGCTGATCGGTGAGTGATTGACAGGAAAGGGGCATTTCTGGGTGGTAACTGAGCGTTTTCCGGGAGTGTGCTAAAAAACGCAGGCGTGTCAGGTAAAAACGCAGGAGTGTCTGGAGAAACGGGGGAGTGGCTGGACGAACGCAGGGCGTGTTTGTGACATTAAACCAGGAACTAAACGGACTGAGCTGATCGCAATCTAGGAGTAGGTCTGGAGCTACTCAGAAACTGCAAGAAAATATTTAGTAGCAATTCTGCTAATCTTTCGTTCGCTATTCTGCTAAGATAAGATACACTCCCAGAGGGCGGCGGCCTAGCGTATGCAATGCTGCTAAAAGCAGCTAGCGAGCGAACAACTCAGAATGACGGCCTTTGTGCCCACATAGAATACATATTGGTTTGTAGTGCCCTATTGGTACAAAAACACAGCTCCCATGTGATACCCTTTGTTTACAGTTTTGTTACTCTTGGGAAACAAGGTTATGCAAACTCCTACATGATTATACAGTACACCAATAAAAGAGACAATAAATCCTGTTTAATTCAACTGTGTTTAGCTCAACTATTGCCATGTAATGCAACAATTTCTTTTCTTTTGCTTTTTATAGCACCACAGTTCATTACACAACAGTCATGAGTCAATTACTTTGTTTAATTTAATGATTGTTTGTTCTGCATAGTCACTGGTCTTTTGTAATTAGAGGCATGGAATTGCAGTTTTGTGAGTTGTGTGGGTCATCAGAAACACCTTATAAGATTCACCATGGCTATAGGGGAGTAAGTGACCAGCAGTGTTGTACAGGGGCATGAAGGGTCCACCGGGGGCAATGCAGTGGTAGGAGCCCGTGTTTAGGGGTGTGATCAATCTCCAGATGGGGTGTGGCCAGTTGGCACAGAGGTTTGGCGAACTGTTAGAGAGTGCCTGGTCTGGGCAATGCACTGTAGAAAATACACCATAGCCCAGTGCAGTATAAGTATTATATTGTGCCAAATATCCACATATTTAAAAATCTTTTTGCATCTGACATGATTTGTGATTATATTGTTGTTGAGAGTCATCACTCACCTTACTCCCATCCCCCCCATTCCTTCCTTTTGTGTGTCTCATTGCCATTGTCCCCCCTTGTCTTGTATTCTGTGCAGTCGCCCCACATGCACACACACTTACACACACTGGGGGTAATTCTGAGTTGATCGCAGCAGCAAGTTTGTTAGCAATTGGGCAAAACCATGTACACTGCAGGGGGGCAGATATAACATTTGCAGAGAGAGTTAGATTTGGGTGGGTTATTTTGTTTCTGTGCAGGGTAAATATTGACTGCTTTATTTTTACACTGCAATTTAGATTTCAGTTTGAACACACCCCACCCAAATCTAACTCTCTCTGCACGTTATATCTGCCCCTCCTGCAGTGCACATGGTTTTGCCCAACTGCTAACAAAATTGTTGCTGCGATCAATTTAGAATTAGGCCCACTGTATTTTATGTTTTTCCTTTTTTTCCCTTCTGTGGGGTATATGCAATTGCGGTCGAATTCATGAAAATGTCGAAAAACGGGGCATTTTCGACAATAAAAACCTGTCGAATTGGATTCGACAATGCTATACAGTACTTTTCGTCAAAATACCTGCCGTTTCAGATTCGACTTTTTGCAGATCGACATTTTCAAAATTCGGCATGTCTGCAATGGTCAAAATGTGGCTTTTCGACAAAAGTATATTCAATTGAAGAATGTCGATTCGACAACAGTGCTTTTCGACAGTCATTTCGTCAATTTCAGTCCGCTTCACTTTGCTGGCGAGAGCTGATTAAAAAAAAAAATTAAATTTTTTTTTTTTTTTTTTGCTTTGTGGATTGCTAATAGCATATCTATTTATATTTGAAGGGATTATCTACTTGGTTTGTCTTTTTTGACTCAAGTATTATTTAATTGATTTTTAAAAAGAATATTTTTTTCTTTACTCTGCTGAGGGAAATGTACCCATGATTCCACATTTTTACCCAGGATACACTTCTGCAAAGCCACTCCTCTATCCTCACTCCCGGTTTTGAGACTTCAGGGAGAAGGAGCCATTACAGTCAGCTCTCTTGTGGAATCGTTTTTTTAGGACAATCCTTGCGTTTTAACACATTTATATCCTATTTTTGTACTGACTACAATAATGGAGCCTTTTTCTGACCAGATTGTGATGTTCATGGTGGCTGCAAGCATGGAGGAAGAAAGGGCTGGTGAACATCAGGATCAAAGTCAGCAAATGTCTGCATTGGGTGAGTCAGTATTGCGTGTTTCATTTCCACGTCCACGCCAGTATCGCACTAGGCGTGAACTGGAGGATCTCAGCGAGTTCGATGTGATTCAAAATTATTGCTTATCGACTCGCGACATATATTCGCTGTACGCTCTGTTGGAGGCCGACCTGGAACCTTGGGCACGGACCAATCACGCAGTCAGCGGTTTCCAGAAACTGCTGGCTACGTTACATTTTTTGGCGTCAGGCACATTCCAGCCTACTTTGTCTTAAACATGCGGTTTTTCACAGTTGACACTGTCACGCTGTATAACCCAGGTCATTAGGGCTTTCCGTAAATTGACGATCCAGTTCATCAAATTTCCATATACGGACAGCGGATGGCGTGAGATCAAATTAGGCTTTTTCACCGAACACAAATTTCTCAATGTTCTGGGCGCGATTGACTGTACCCACGTGCAGATCAGACCGCCACGGAATTCGGAAGAATGTTTTCGGAACCGAAAACAATTCCATTCCATGAATATACAGGCGGTCTGTGATGTCAACATGAAATTTTTGAATATTTTTGTGGGATTTCCTGAATCGTCTCACGACTCCTTCATCCTAAGCCAGTCATCACTGTTTGACGATTTCGAAACAGGAAAAATGCCGGGTGGCTGGCTGTATTTATTTTTATTTATTTATTTTCATTTTATTTTTTATTTTTATTTTTTATATTACCCACCATTTTTCTTATTTCCATAGGCGATGCAGGTTATCCCAACAAATCTTGGCTCTTGACTCCATTGTCTAATCCTGTTGGTGAAGCAAAGAAACGTTACCAAGAGAAAAACAAAGCATCGAGGGGAGTAATTGAGCGTGCCTTCGGTGTACTTAAAAGCCGGTTTAGATGCTTAGACACTTCCGGTGGTGCTATTTTGTACTCACCGGCAGTGGTCGAAGTGAGGCGGTATACGGTGGTATGGTATACCGCCACTTCTTACCACTGAACCCGGAAGTCTTTTTTTATTATTAATTGAATGCGTGTGCAGCAGGAGGCGAGGGAAGTGGCCATCCCGCTGCACTAAGGATGCTGCTCCCATCCCTGCCCGGCGCCGGACTTGTGAGGCAAGCTTGACTCTCACTACAAAGCGGAGCTGCTGCAGCCGCGGCTGAGCTCCGGCGGATGTACCCGTAGTGTATAGTCACCTGTTCTGCAAAAGATCGGCGGTGACTATACACTACGGGTATGTCCGCCGGAGCTCAGCCGCGGCTGCAGCAGCTCCGCTATGTCTGTACTGAGCAGGGGCGCCATGGGGGGGCAGGCAGGCAAGTTAGAATTAAAACCTGCTGCGGTGCCGGTCTCTCTCCTCCTACCCTACCCTCCCCCGTGTTAGTGCGGGGGAGCGGTTACTTCTGCGGCGGCGGCGTCTACTTAAAAAGTAGTTTACTGTAGCAGGCAGGGTGCGGTGTCCCTTCTTTACTTGCTGGCTGTCTCTTCACTGATGTATTACTGGGAGGAAGCGTGGCATTCTGGGCTACAGCCATGCCAACTCCCTGTAATACATTAGTGTGAAGAGACAGCCGGCCAGTAGAGAATGGACACTGCACCCTGCCTGCTACAGTAAGCTACTTTTTAAGTAGAAGCCGCTCATGGGGATGCGGACGTAAGTGCTCCCCTGCGCCTCCTTCATGTTTGGGGGTGTCAAGCTGCCCCCTTGCCCCCCCCCCCTTGTTCCGACGTCTCTGGTAGGTAGTCACAGTCGGGCTTGCTGCTGGCACGTTGTGCTGCAGTCTATAGAGGGCTGGGGGTGCTGGGGTGGCCAGTTTGGGTCAGCTGTGCTGTTTGTTTATGGAGGAGGGGGGGGGCAATGGTCTCTATGTAGCTCTCTCCCCAACTCACCATTCACAGTAGCTCTCTCTCCATGTAGTGCGCTCTTACTCTTTCTTTTACATCTCTCACCATTTCTCTCTCTCGCCATGTCTGTCTCGTTATCTGTCTCTTACCATGCCCCTCTCTCTCTCACTATCTCACTCGCCATGTCACTCTCTCTTGCCATATCTCTCTCTCGCCACGTCTTTCGCACCATGTCTCTATCTCCCCTCACGTGCCTCTCTCGCTCGCCATGTGTCTCTCTTGCCATGTCTGTCTCGTCATGTCTCTCTCTCACTTTCGCCACCTCATTATTGCCATGTTTCTCTCTTCCTCTTGCCACATCTCTCTCGACATGTCTCTTCCGCGCAATTTTCCTCTCTCCCTTCCCATGCCTCTCTCACTCTCTCGCCATATCTTGTCATGTCTCTTTCTCATGTTCCTTTTTCTCTCTTGCCATGTCTCTCTTCCTGTCTCCCACCCTTCATGTTTGCACACAGAGCCGGTCATAGGCATAGGCAAACTAGGCAATTGCCTAGGGCATTTGATATGCTATGGGGCATCAGCAGCTTCTGCTGATTAAAATGATATGCGGCATGCCTATATTATGTGTGTAGCATTTCGTATGCAGATACAGCCACAGTCGCACACAGTATATAGGCATGCTGCATATCATTTTAATCAGTAGAAGCTGCTTGTGCATCCTAGCCACATAGCAATGCAAATAAGATGCATTTTCATTAAAAAAGGTGCCAGATGTTAGCATTGAGGCAAGATTTATGAGGACACATCTGTATCCAAGCAGAGGCAGAGGTCACAGTGTTAGTGGCAGTGTGATTGCTGTGTGCATGTGAGTGGGTTGGTTGTGCAGTAGTGTTCGGAATATGTGTATGGAGCATTATGTGTGTCATGTAAAACTGCATTAATAATGTGCAACATATGTGTAAGGGGCACCATGTGTGTCATTATGTGTATAAGGGCATTAATAATGTGTGGCATATGTGTAAAAGGGTACTACTGTATGTGCGTCATTATGTGTATAGGGTCACTAATAATGTGCAGCAAATGTGTAGGGGGCACTATGTGTGTCATTATGTGTATAAGGGCATTAATAATGTGCAGCATATGTGTAAGGGACATTATGTGTAAAAGGGTATTAATAAAGGTTGTCATAATATGTAAGGCGCATTATGTTTATAAGGACATTAATAATGTGTCTCATATGTGTAAGGGGCATTACTGTGAGGAATTATGTGTATAAATGCATTACTAATGTGTAGCATTATGTGTATAAGGTGCTCTACTATGTGTCGTTGCGTATAGAAAGGGCACTACTGTATCGTCTAATGTGAATAAAGAGCAATAGGGTGTGATGTAATGTGAATAAGGGGCTCTACTGTGAGGAGTAACGTTTATAAGGTAAAGTGATACTACTGTGGGATGTAATATGAATTATGGACACTATCGCATGATCAGATGTGAATGAAGGTGCAGTACTGTGGCGTAATTGGAATTGGGGTTACTATTGTGTGGCCATGCACCTTGCCAGCAAAAACACACCCCTTTTTGGGCTGTGTGCCAAATGTGCAAACTGTTCCTATTTAAAATATAGGGGGTACAAACACCAAAATAAGGACTGCTATGGGTGAGGGGTGATGGTGCTGGGAAAGAGGTGCAAGGTCAGAGGCGGAACCAGCGGTGGTGCTAGGGGGCACCAGCCAAAATCTTGCCTAGGACATCATATTGGTTAGGGCCGGCTCTGTTTGCACATACTGTATCCGGAAACCCCCCTCTAAAATTCCTCCATTTGCCCCTGGCTCTAGGCTCTTTGCTGCTCACCGCCGCTGACCACAAATGGCAGCGGTCAGAGGTACCTCACCGCCGCCGCACCAAAGGTCTCCTTCTAACCGCTGCCCATGGGCTTCACCGCTGCCGACTACACCTCTGCACAGCTGCCAACCACAGTCCCTTCCGCATCTCCGCTGTTCATCTCATTAGGTAATGTTCCCCTGCTTCCCTATGTCCCTCTGTCACTCTCCCTGTCGCTGCTGTCCCTGCTGTCACTCTCTCTGTCGGCTCATTCAGTGTGCTATAGTGTGAATTTTGGATCATTCAGTGTGCTATAATGTGTAAGGGGCACCAGTACTAGATAGTATAAGGGGTTCTACTACATGGGACACGCCCCCTATTGGGTGACCATGCCCCTTTTTGGGTGACCATGCCCCCTTTTCTGGAACGCGAGCGCATAATTACATCCTTGACTTTTGCATACCCCCACTTCAAAATTTCCACTTCGACCACTGCTCACCGGCAAAGGTTTGCGGCATGGTAAATGCATGTTGTATTTTACACAACATATGTGTCGCAAACCGTTTGCCGGTGACTCTTCGTCACAGGGCTTTCCGATGCGGGAACCATTCTTCTGATTCACCGGTGGGTATGGACGAAGGAGATGATTCTCGACGGACATTGATCCAAAGCTTTTTTTCCACTGCCTGTGAGTATACTTGTAATATTTGTATTATCGTGTAAACTGAGATTGTAATATTCTAAAAAAAAATGTTTATTTATGTATTTCAGAGTTTTACGTCCTGTTGACGCACCTTCCCGGCAATGTTTTCAATGTTTCTTCCTGTTGATGACCTGTTCCCACCTGTTTTTTCCTGTTGTTGGGTTGCCGCAAATATTGGACCCGTTTATCCCACTCTATCATGGGCAACCTACTTGTGATGTGGACCTGAACCTCTGCCATGTAGCAGACAACCCCCCTCAGGTGAGATGTATTGCCCAAAACTCCCTCTTGACCAAGTAACCCAAGCATGTCCAAAGTGTAGCCCTTCGGCATTTGCAAAACTGCACATCCAATCATGCCCTGACACAGCAATGCTTACGCTGTGTCAGGGAATGTTTGGATGTGTAGTTTCTCAAGTGCCGGAGGGTTGCATTTGGGTACAAAGGCCGATGTAACCTGCTTGTACCTTGTCTTTGGATGACACAAATACCTGGAACCTCATACTATTCTCTTCCACAGGTCTTGCGGAGTATCCTTCCCAAGTTGCGTGGATGTGAAGGGACACGACAGTTCCCCTGATGTACCATGGGCGACCTACTTGTGATGTGGACCTGAACCTCCGCCATGTAGCAGACAACCCCCCTCAGGTGAGATGTATTGGCCAAAACTCCCTCTTGACCAAGTAACCCCGGCATGTCCAAAGTGCAGCCCTCCAGCATTTGCAAAATTGCACATCCAATCATGCCCTGACACAGCAATGCTTACGCTGTGTCAGGGAATGTTTGGATGTGTAGTTTCTCAAGTGCCGGAGGGTTGCATTTGGGACAAAGGCCGATGTAACCTGCTTGTACCTTGTCTTTGGATGACACAAATACCTGGAACCTCATACTATTCTCTTCCACAGGTCTTGCGGAGTATCCTTTCCAAGTTGCGTGGATGTGAAGGGACACGACAGTTCCCCTGATGTACCATGGGCGACCTACTTGTGATGTGGACCTGAACCTCCGCCATGTAGCAGACAACCCCCCTCAGGTGAGATGTATTGGCCAAAACTCCCTCTTGACCAAGTAACCCCGGCATTTCCAAAGTGCAGCCCTCCGGCATTTGTAAAACTGTACATCCAATCATGCCCTGACACAGCAATGCTTACGCTGTGTCAGGGAATGTTTGGATGTGTCGTTTCTCAAGTGCCGGAGGGTTGCATTTGGGACAAAGGCCGATGTAACCTGCTTGTACCTTGTCTTTGGATGACACAAATACCTGGAACCTCATACTATTCTCTTCCACAGGTCTT
Organism: Pseudophryne corroboree; assembly: GCF_028390025.1. Lineage (NCBI taxonomy): Eukaryota > Metazoa > Chordata > Amphibia > Anura > Myobatrachidae > Pseudophryne > Pseudophryne corroboree. The sequence goes on from NC_086447.1 coordinate 217,620,619, forward strand.
GCGGAGTATCCTTCCCAAGTTGCGTGGATGTGAAGGGACACGACAGTTCCCCTGATGTACCATGGGCGACCTAACACAATACCACTGCATCTCTGAAATGCCATATTTTACATTTTATTTACTAATAATTTAAAGAAATACACACAAAACTTCTCATTTTAAAAATTTATTGAAGAAATATAATTGTATTTTATTTTGGATTAAAAAATAAAATGTAATAAAACAAAAAAAGTAGTGATGAGCGGATTCGGTTTTACTCGGTTCTCAAAACGGCATCTTATTGGCTCACGGATGTCATGTGTTTTGGATAGCCAATAAGATGCCGTTTTGAGAACCGAGTAAAACCGAATCCGCTCATCACTAAAAAAAAAGTAGTGTTTGTTCTTCTTTACATTCTTTTCTTGTGTAGATATCTGTGAAAAAAAAAGAAATTCCATATTAAGTAAAGACACTAATGATGTCATGTTCATTCCTTTCCCAAGAACATTTGTGGAACCACACAGTCCAGCATGACCCATTGCTGGACTGTGTTGTTCCCCAAGGGCAGGCGGTCCAAAGTGGCAGAGTGGTGTCAGTGTTCAGCACTTTGACACGGCTGCACTTGTGAAACCACACAGTCCAGCATGACCCATTGCTGGACTGTGTTGTTCCCCAAGGGCAGGCGGTCCAAAGTGGCAGAGTCAAGACAGTGGTCAGCACTTTGGCACGGCTGCACTTTTGGAACCACACAGTCCAGCATGACCCATTGCTGGACTGTGTTGTTCCCCAAGGGCAGGCGGTCCAAAGTGGCAGAGTCAAGACAGTGGTCAGCACTTTGACACGCCTGCACTTGTGGAACCACGCAGTCCAGCATGACCCATTGCTGGACTGTGTTGTTCCCCAAGGGCAGGCGGTCCAAAGTTTCTTGAATATATACATTGAAACATGGCTTTACTCACCTTGGTACGCACAACACGAACTACGCCGTCCACTTTAATTTTCCACCCAATCCTATGAAGAAGCCAAAAATAAACACTAGTGAATAGTAAATTCACACAACAGTGACAGCCTAATTTACACCAATACAAAAAGGAGTTTGTTTTTTAAAAAAAAGTGGTATCAGAATAGCTCTTTGGTCCATCATATATGTAACCACAAGGAGCTTTCATCAGTTACCACACGCACCGTGCATGTATGCCTAGACATAAATCTCCTTGGTAGTATCCGGTCAGGAGTGGGGGAGCCCAACACAAATATAAAACAATAGTAAGAAGAAAAAAAACTAATGGGAGGGGGAGAAAGGGAAACATGAAAAACATAAAGAGTAAATAATAAAACAATACGACCGGGCTTATGGTGGTTGTCCGTCCGGATCCTCTTCTTCCTCCTGATGGGGAGTCGATGCCCTGGGCGGCTGTGGAGTGCGTTGACTCGGTGGCCGTGCTGGTGTAGATGATGCGGCCGGTGTTGGTGGTGGAGGCATCTGGTAGGTGGGGTACATCCCTGTATATCCTTGGTACAGCTGTGACTGTCCATACCAGGATGGTGGTGGAGGAAGGGCAGGAGGGGTCCGTGTGGCTTGTGATGGCGGATGTGGTGGTTCACCAGCGTGTTGATGAGCTGGCTCTGGGAGCTTATCGTACATCATCTGCAGTGTGGTTGCGATGATCTGGTGGCTGGCTGCCGAATGTTGTTGGCTCTCCGACATGTTGTCAATGCTGTGTGCCAGGCATGATGTGTTATCCACCAGCCGGTTGATGGATGTGGCCAGAACTTGAAGGATGTCCATAGTCTCCCTGTGATCTTCTCATCTGGTCTTTTGCGTTTCTGCCATGCTGTCGGCAAGAGCCTTTTGCATTTCAACCAGACCGTTTGCCATCTTCTCCATTGTCTTCTCAATGGCGTCCAGTCTGGTTTCAACGACATTCGTGTAGTTATCCTGGTGGGCAGTCACCTCTGCTGCCAGGGTGTGTACCCTCTGAACATTTGAGGGATCCTGCCCTTCCTGTACGTCTGCCACCAATTGCATTGTGCAGCTGAAAAGAAAATTAGAAATAAGTATACACATTCATACATTTATAGAAACCAAGAATATGGGCACAAGCGACCAATGGTGTCTGCAGTAAAGGAACGTAAAAAAGATTTTTTATATAAAAAGAAAGAGCATATTTATTTTACATGAGTAAAAACACTGATATACTTTGATTTAAAAAAATGCTTAAGCATGAGAATTCATAAAAAATGCATAAAAAATACAGGAACATGTGATTAAAAGAGAAGAAAAAATCTAAAAGTACAAGGTACACATCGATTTGTAGTAAATGTGTAGAAAGTGCTTATCTTAGGTTCAGGAGGTTGATCTGGGAAAGATCATGGAATGCCCAACGCGTTTCGTCCTTCAGGACATTCATACATTTGTTTGAAGGCTCACAATTTGATAATTACTCACACAGGGATGTAGAAACAGCGGGCTGCTGCACTTCCACCTCTTCGTCCGACGAATCCTGTAGGAGATCCGGCCTGAAGAAGGGACCAATCCCCCACGCAAGTCCGCTGCTGGTCCGTGGCACCTCTGTTTGCAAAAGAAGAAAAAAATAAAATAAAGTTAATAAACTATACAAAAATGGTGACCCCCCCCCTCCCCCCCCAAAAAAACCCCAAAAATAAAAACCTTCTCCATCCTGTGGTGCCGCTGCTCCAGGAGCTTCACTTGTCCTCAATTCTGGAGACTTTTCAAGGGTATGGCTGGATACGTCTGCACGGCTGTCTTCAAACCCAAGAAAAGTCTCGTCCGTTAACCCTGTTGACTCAAACAGTTCGGGTGATGGGTCCACAAGGGTAGTGTCTTGTTGAGGCTCTTCGGTCACAGTCCCAAAGCTCCTGGAGAGATGACGAGCTGGTGATGGCCTGTGCGCAGGAGATGTAGTTTGGCGCCCAGCTGGTGGTGTGGTCGCTGACGGTGTCTTGCGCGCAGTTGACATTCTGCGCGCTGATGTCTGGCGCGCAGGTGATGGTCTGCGCGCTGATGATGTGTGGCGCACAGGTGATGATCTGCGCACTGCTGATGCTTGCTGCGCAGGTTATGGTCCACGCACTGCTGCCGATGCCTGCTGCGCAGGTGATGGTCCGCGCGCTGCCGATGTCCTGCGCGCAGGTGATGTCCTCTGGGCAGGCGTGTCTGGGGAAAAAGAACAAACACATTAGCAAATAAATAAAAAAAAAAAGAAGGATTTAGTACAGCTCATCTAAATGTATTCTTACCATCAGGCCTCCTTTTGGACTGCTTGTCTCCCGCCGTCTTCCGTCTTCTGGGCGGTTCTTCCTCCTCGGGAAAGCCAGCAGGACGGCTTGAGTCCACACCTCCACAAACTCCTTGGACCATGACAGGGTTCATGCGCCTTTTAATAACGTTCTCCCAGGGTAGCCACTTCAGATTGAGAGCCGGACCACCTCCCGTAGCTGTCTCATGTCGGTGCTGAATCCCCATCTTCTTCTTGGTCTGTCTGCGGCAATCACTGTACCGCTTCATGCAGTTTCTGGTGCTCTGGCGGTTTCCAGATACTGCAGTGACTTGTCTCCCGATGGCATCCCAGATGTTTCGCTTGGTCTTAGCTGCTGTGGTCTGTGCCCTTGGTCCATACAGAACGTCGTAGGACCTGTCGACGCCATCCACTAGGGCACAGTTTTCCGCCTCAGTGTATCTGGGTCCATGCGGCTTCTTCTGTCCTGCGTCTTCACCAAAGGCTTCCTCCTCCGACTGATCCTCTGGTTGGCTTCTTGCCTTTAGGGATAAAAAAAAACATGCATTTAATAAGATCGATATGTACCTGTGAGTGTGTCAGTATCCCTGGCAGTGTGCAAAGATACCTGTAGGTGTGCATGGCAGTGCGAAAACTAGGGTGTGTCAAGTTGGATGCTATTGTGTCTGCAGGTGTTGACAGTATTTACCTTTCTAGGCCTTTTCTTTTGCTTCTCCCTTTGGTCCCTTGACGACCGCGGCTGGTCACTGCATGCCTGGTCAGTCGTATCCTACTCCTGGGTTGGCTCCCACTCCTCATTGCTGTGCAGGGAAAATTCTTCTGAGGGGTGAGGGGAAGGGGGGGATCGGGGCCGCTTGTCCCTGGACATCTCTGTTGTAAAAAGAAAAAATATTTTTACAAATTTAGCACACATTACATAATTACATGCAACCACACGTCATGCTGCTGGAACCCCAGTGCTCAAGCAGGACCAAACAGAACAAAACAAAAAAATTTGAAAAATTGAAAAAACCTCAGCCAAACAAGCCCAAACCCCTGTACAAGCATCCCTGCACATGCTGGAGGCCAACCAGTGCTAAAGTAGGAGCAAAAAAACATGTTTTGGAAAGAAACGTCAACACGTCGGCCACATGGCTGATACCGACACGCTCAAAGTCACCCCAAACAAGCCAAAAAGTACCTCCAGCATGTGCAGGGATGCACCAGTGCTAAAATAGGAGCAAAAAACATGTTTTGGAAACAAACGACAACACATGTCGGCCACATGGCAGATACCGACACACTCAAAAGTCACCCCAAACAAGCCAAAAAGCATCCCTGCACATGCTGGAGGTACAACAATGCAAAAGCATGACCCAAAAAACATTTTATGAAAAAAATTTTTGAAAAACTACCCCCAAACATAAAACTCCAAAAAAAACATGCAGCGATACAAGCAGGACCTGCAGTAATCCAAACAGGACCTATATACACATACCTGCACACATATACATACCCCAAACACCCCAAAGCAACGCCACATGTACACCTCATGGCACCCCCCCACTACACAAACACATACATGCAACGCCAGACCACATGTGGTACTTACCTACAAATGTAGAAATCGCTCCAAAAATGACTCTCCTCCGGGGTAACAGGTATCCTGTCCGTCCTGGATTAAAGCCTGCTGGGTGTACAAACGATACCACAGCAAACAACAATCAATTTGCTAGCTCTGCACCTCCACACACCTCCCTGCAGGTTCACAAAATGGCTGCTGAGCACGCAGCAAACAAGTCCTATAAAGGGCTCCAAACGGCGGGAAGTCGAATCCAGGACGCCCACTACTCGACGATTGGTCCGTTATTCGACAAGGGGAGTGTCGAATGAGTTATGTATTGAATATGTCGAATTCATGGTCCCGGGTGGAGGGTTTCGGCTGTCAAGTAATGTTGAATCCTAAAACGGTCGAAAAAAAGGCGCAATTCGTCCGGAATTGCATATACCCGTGTATCTCTTCTTGTTTGCTGCCCGATGGACACTTATGTTACCTCGTTTACCATGCCGGATGGTATTGACTTGCTTGATAAATAGTAGAAACGATGGCTGGATACAACATTGTTCATCTTTAGTCATACACTTTGTAAAGTACCAACTAATCAGCTCAATTCTTTTACAGGCGTGGTGGGAAGTTTCTTTCCAAATGTGATCGTGAATAGAAAATAACAAAATAGTGTAATACTGTACTTGATAATTAATATGGTACCTCCCACTTAAAAGAGCTTTAAGTGAGTATTCTCTGGGAGTTCCACACGAAACTTGAAATACTGTATGATTGACACATACAAATGAATTAGCCTGTCTCATATACCTTAGGAGGATGTTAATGAAAATCACAACAGCATAATAATACATAAAACAAATACTGTATAAATGTAACTGCAATCATATAATAAAATGCCTGTACATGAGCAATTAAGAGCTTATCTGAGCCTAATTGTGATACCCCGCATGCTGCAAGGCTGTGGATGCCTTTGTAAAGTGTTTACTAATACTACAACTCCCCAAGGCCTTGGAGTGGACAGCAGGAGTTTGCACAGAAGCAATAGAGATGTGCAGAGAAAATAAGCAAATCCATGTGGGAAGAAAGTTGGATGTTGGCGGGTGACATCAGAGGAAGGAGAGCGGAGCTGTGACATCTTGTATAAGAAGGGTCTGCTGGAGTTCAGAGCTAAGTGTAGAGCAGCATTCTTACAGACACCCAAGGCTGTGTTTGGGTCCTGCGACACTGCATGTGATAATGGAGAAGCCAGGCTGCTGAGAAGTCTACCTTGGGACTGTGTAGAGCAGACTGTTAAAAAGACACCCAGGAGATTGGAGGAGATCTACCGTGGTGTCTACAGGAAGTGACCAAAGGCTGATTCCTGATGCAGTAGAGGAAGAAAGACTGGTTGATCTGGGACTTGTAGTGCCACAAGCAAACAAAGGTGTAGGCTGAATTGCATCTGAGTGAGCGGTGTATCCCATTGTGTGGTCAGCAGATTTGGGGAGATAAAACCAATATTGTGTGAATTGTAATAACTACAAATGATACTTGTGCCAGGTTATAGAGCTGTTGCAATGCAGACACTGGTATTGCTATATAAATATTTAAAAGGACCCCAACAGTGTTGTGTCTTATTGTATTGAAATGTGGCCTTGGCTACTTACATTTAAGAAAAACAGGCCTTGCTCACAGTGTACCCAAGGACTTCTAAATTGGGGATACTCCAAACTGGATGGAAAGTAATAGGCCTGCAGCTCACCATGGAGAGAGAGAGAGAGAGAGAGGAGAGAGAGAGAGAGAGAGAGAGAGAGAGAGAGAGAGAGAGAGAGAGAGAGAGGTGTGTGTGTGTGTGTGTGTGTGTGTGTGTGTGTGTGTGTGTGTGTGTGTGTGTGTGTGTACACATATATACGCTTTGCAGGAAATTTGCTAGTTAGAATCCCTTTACTGAGCTAAGTTAAGGCTGTAGAGTATAAAGAGTATATTGCATAATTTTAAAAGTTAATGAAACTACAGGTTTAGGAGCGCCATTGAACTCTTCTTGCACCACTGGGATTAGAAGGTCCAGGCATTCCTTGTTAGGCAATTCACGGCCGGTCTTGCCGATCAGGTATACCTTTGTTCCATCATATACCTGTCATCCCTGTTTTATTCATTTTTATCCATTTTTTCTGTAATAAAAATATTTTTAAGGTAATTTACCAATTCCATTCTTTGGTTTCTGTTTTTTGGTGGGCATTCTTCCATTTGGGAGATCATATCTACATACCACCACCTCCTATAAGTAGTATATATCTGGAGGACGTTAATAAAGAAACTGCTATGGGATTACAACTGCCATGTGTCATGTGAGTACGGTACGTCCCGTTGCAGGGATTACTGTATGAAGGTGTGCCCACTTGTTGCTCATTTCACACGATCGGTGATAGGTGGCTAAAAGATACCTTTATGGAAGTACCTCCATTATCCGTTATGTGAGTACGGTACGTCCTCATATTGGGATCGTTGTGTAAAGGTGTGTTCACGATTGGTTCATTTACCTATTGGCGATTGGTGGCTAAAGATACCTTTATGGGAGTCATACATCTATTCACTATGTGAGTTTCAGTACGCAGTTCTTTCCACCGTTCTCATTTCTATAAATCCACGTGGGTTATACCATATATTATAGACATACTACACCATATCACCTTCATTTTTCATTTGAGGTAAATTCTCCACCGAAAGGAACTGTATGGAGTGAAGATCAGAAGTTGATACTCTCTGCCCAAGTTGTTTATCGACCTCCATAAGATACGTTAAAAGGTTATTTTATTGGACAATTATTGGACATTCATGTTGAAACAGGACTGAGCGCTGGTTATACCACATTTCACATTTGTATTGTGTCTGTATTGTAGGGATTTGGTGGTCGCCTTGTGTGTATTCGGCTGCATAGGTTCCTTTTTTGCGCCTTGGGATTATTCACTTTTGCATTTTGGGAAACTACAGTTTCTAATAACGTGATTTAAGTGGAATTTGGATTAGTGATTGATGTTATCAATTTACACATCGATAGATCACGGCTCCAGTCATCAGTTTTTTGTGATATTACCACTACTAATGCCATTGTGTTGTTCTATACAGTCAGTATTAATTAACACTGAGTCAGAATTGATAGAGACAACCTTTTTTTAAAGTATTAGCCTTGATTATAGATTTGAAGATACTTTAGTAAGACTGCCATTAATTGTGAAACAATTGCAGATATTTGTCTTCCTAATGCTAAAATGCATATACCTTTCCATATTCCCATTCCCATAAGTAAAGATAAACTGACTGTACTTACCTCTGTGAGGTTTGCAGTGTTGGGATCTACTGCCTCTCTGCTGTGGTGTGGGGAGAAGGGACTACAAAAGAGTGCTGCTGAAGTCTGGTGCCAGAACAAGAGGCTGAACCTTCATCCCCTTCTGCAACTAGATAACCAAGGGCCTATAATAATCACACCTTAAAGCATCACATAATAGACTCACATTCCTCTAGGACAGGCATTCCCAACCTCGGTCCTCAAGGCACACAACAGTCCAGGCTTTAGTTATATCCATGCCTGTGCACAGGTGACTTACAGTAGTTATTTTGATTTAACAATCTGTGCTGAAGTTGGAGTAAAACCGGCACTATTAGTGAGCCTTGTGGACAAAGATTGGGAATGTCTGCTCTAAGAATTAATAAGGGGCAGATGTATTAACCTGGAGAAGGTATAAGGAAGTGATAAACCTGTGATAACTGCAAGGTGATAAATGCACCAGCCAATCAGCTCCTAACTGTTAATTTACATATTGGAGCTGATTGGCTGGTGCGTTTATCACCTTGCCTTTATCACTGGTTTATCACTTCCTTATGCCTTCTCCAGGTTAATACATCTGCCCCAGTATCTCCACAATGTCCTGCTCCCACTTAACCTCATATGAATATTACTACATCATAGAATGCATGGAGTCTATAAATTTGATGAAAGCAACCCTTTGGTGGATGATCTCATGGAACATATTGGTTCTATACTCTTTTTTTTTTTTTTTTTTTGGTGACTCATTTCTAATGTGGGTGGAGTCATAGAGATACCTCATTTGCTAGCATTTAAAGAATTTGAGGGATATGAAATCTCTCTCTTTGGTGTTGGCAAACTAAGAAAAAATTGCTAGGAGGGGAATTGCCCAAAAATTCACATCATAATTAGTCCAATAAGAAGATTTACTAGGGTTTACTCCAAAGATTTACTAGGGATTACTGCAAAAAGTAGGGTTATTCCAAAAAAGGACCCTTTCAGATATGTTTGACAGTAGATAAAACTGTATTAATGCTAGTGTCCACAATTCAAAGCAATACTACTATAGTAAATACCCATTTTGCATTCTGTGGTATATGTTGCCGGGAGCACACAATAGTTGGAAACTAAGTGACACTCAACCAGGGTGGATTCAATTGCAAAACAGGTTGGCGTGGTACAGTACATACAATATTGTGTAAAGTGAGTGACTTTAAATTATAAGTATAGAATAGGTACCTCCAGTTGTCACGCGCCTAGAGACTTATTTAGTATACACAGTTGCACCATGGGGCTTCTTTCTGTTAGTATAAATGCAAAGGATCATTGTTGAATAGTTTTGAGCATCTTGGTTGGGATAGTTATCAATTATTATCTTATAGATTGTAAGCTTTGCGAGCAGGGCCTTCCTACCTCTATGTCTGTCTGTGTTTGCCCAGTTTTGTTCTATTACTGTTGTTCTAATTGTAAAGCGCAAAGGAATATGCTGCGCTATATAAGAAACTGTTAATAAATAAATAAATAATAGTGGCTGGGACAAATAAAAAAAGCATGGGTGGGAGGATATTTATCGTAATAGAGCTTGCAAGTCCTGCCCAAGATGATAAGATGTTCAATTGTGATTATATGATTTCAGTGTTTTGATTAGAGAAGGATAACTGGTTTGATATAGTTGACTGTAATTGGTTGAAGGAACCCATTTGGCCAAATTACCTTGTAAATAAGTACTACCGTTTTATTCTCAGGCCATACAACACATTTTATCATACAACACATTTTATCCTGATAACCTGTACACAGAATGTCACAAGTATTCCTCATATGATTAGAGCAAAAAATCTTCAACAATTAAAAATCAAGGATATAAACAAGGAATAATCGGATCATTCTGGACTTAACCTTCTGACGCAGAAACGTCTGGAAACAGAGGAGAGACAGAAAACAAACCCAGAGGGAACAATTCTCTTACCTAGTGCTGCCTGGGTGTAACTCAGCACTGTCCAATGTTCTGTCTCACTTTCCTCCCCTCCAGCTGTTTAGTATCACAATTCTAATACCAAATAAATGTTGCAACACAGTTTGGAATGTTCAATCATTTGATTCTTTCGTTAAAAGCGCAATATCATAGAGCAATCTTACGTAGTGTGTGACCACCTGCTGCTCCAATGGCTGTATCCAGGCTTTATCTTGCAGGGATTTTGTATCCTGCTGGGGCTATTTATATGTATTTGACAGATCATATGCAGAATTAGCTTGCACTGCAATTACAATGATGTATTCTTAGAAGAAAAACAGTATGTACATAGAAAACAAAAGGGCTGTGTTCAGTCTATTTCTTACACACTGCGGACATTTGGAAGGACATCAGAACAGATAAAAACACATCTGTTCTCTTGGGAACCAAGGTTAAGAACTCCATGACCCTTGTCTGTGTTACTTTTCTATTTGCAGACATATTATTTTACCCTTATTATAGAGAGAGAATAATAGTTGGTAAATTCAATAGGGTACAGTTTAGCGCTTACCATGTAATTAACAACTATATAGCCTACTCACCTGGAACAGCTGGGAGGCTCAGGAATCTGAAGGGTTCTAAGTCTCCCGGAGCCTGCCGACGCCGCCCACTTCCTGAGTAAAGTTGGCAGTCTGGGCAGGAGAGTACTTTTTTCCATTGAATTTCATCATCATAGCCACGCCCACCACTATACAATTCCTCAATCTTGCCAGGTGGAGAGGCTCCAATGATGCAATCACTCCACCATACCACCCACCTATGCCAAAGGACTCAAGGCGCTTTACAGATTTCTAAAACATAGCAGATGGTACAAAGGATTTAGTATTACATCAATTAGAACACCACACATAAATAAAAAAGTAAAACCTAGAGAGTAGGCATAATACAGGGTTGGAGAAGTCATTTTGGGTAACAAATTACATGGTTTATATATTCCACCCATGAATGGTACCAGGTGAGGCAGATGTCTTGGGCGCACTACGTAGGATCACCCCGGGTGAAATAGGTTACGCCTACAAGAGTTGACACAAATGGGATGATTGCAGGAACTTAATGGTAGGAGTAAGGTCCCAACATAACCGTCATTTCATTCCATCCACGAGAATACCAGGTGAGTCAGCCATGTTGGGTGCACTGCAAAGGTTACACTATGTAAGGTAAGCCATACAAAGACCCAATGCATATAACAGAACAACTGACATTTATGTAGTATGATAAAAACTGTATGAATAGATCAATGTGTAGTATATATTTTGCCCCTGGAGGGACCATCTGAGGCCGCCAATAATTTGAATCTATTTTGTAATGACACCTCACCTCATTTTCCATTTATGTAGTGATAACTCGTCACTTGTATTTCTTGCACATAGTGATACACAAGTGAGGGGCAATACAAAAATGGATTGTCAGCTATTCAGGCAAGGTCTGCTCTTACTGGAATAAGGGTCAAGTTTAGTGAATTTTTCTTTATTTCTTTATATATATAAATTTCACAATTAACTGTGCTGTAGGCTGCACACCAGCATAAAAGTGTACGATTGTAGTGAAACATTCATTTCATATAGTCCAATGTAACGGTAGGATTTTGGTATTTACAATCTTCAGGCTACATACTTTTTCTTTCATGCATGCGTGAATGAGCCCTAGAATTCCCAGCATTTACCGGAGGTGACAACACCATTGTGGAGCAGGAGCACACACACAGTATATATGGTGCACTACTGTGTGACATAACATGTTTAAGGGGTACTACTGTGTGGCGTAATGTGAAAAAGGGACACTACTATGCTGTGTAATGTGACTAAGGGGCACTACTATTGAATTGGGGTACTATTGTGTGGTCACGCCCCTTCCCTTCAAAACCACACCCCTTTTTCAGCATGCACGCCTTCCTTATTTCAAATATGGTGGGGGGGCGCGCGCCAGTCCCTTACTTTGACAGGGGCACTCGGACCCCTAGATACATCTTTGAGTAGGAGAACTTTCTGTTTCTGGGGAGGGAGAATTATCAGAAAAAAAGCGCTGTACAAATCCATCCTGGGATACTGAATTTACCACTGAAAGTGAAGAGAAATCAGTGGTTTGCAGACAGATGCAGTGGCGGAAACATCATTTGTTATGTCGGTGCAGTGCACAGGGGCTCCTGTTGTTCAAGTGGCCCTGCCACTGCAATCCATCTTTCACTCTTCCCCGGATCACACTGGCCACCTTGCCTTGTGTAGAATATGTTAGGGACCCCTGGATTGATTACCAACCACCCATTACCCAGCTAAGCTGCATGAGAGTTATTGTGTGCTGGGCCCCTGTCTCTCTTTACCCCCGTCATTGCCGTAATATTCAGCTTCCACCATAGCAGCAGCAGGTGCTCTGCAGCCACATTACGTTGCTCCACTAGGCACCGTATCGGGAAGGGGGGGAGCAGCACTGCATCTAGGAGGTGATTCACACTGCTGGCGGCTGTCACGGTGCTGAGGAAGAAACAGCTCTCGCTCAGTGTAAAGGGCCCCATACAGTACTGCGACATGTCCATCTGACATGTCGCAGGTCATCGCTGGCGATCACCCCGGCAGCCTCCCGGGCGGCAGGATCACCCAAGATACATTGTATGCTGTCCTTTTGCATACGATGTATCTTGGATGATCCTGGGTAATCCCAGCCACACCTGCGGGGTCGGACCAGCTTGAATGTGCAGCACATTCAATCTGGAGGATCCGATCCGATGGTCACGGGGCCGTGCATCAGATCGGATACACAGCCAAAATGCCAGATTTCACCCACTATATCGAGCCAAGTGCCCGAATTGGGCTGAAATCGGACATACTGTAATCGTTCTAGTGTATGGGGCCCTTAAGTGCCAATTCAGGGTGTGGACACAACCAGGGTGAACTGGGGGGCTGTTACAGGTGTGCTGGAAAAGTGAACAATAATAGTACAGTAAGACTCAGGCTTTCAGAACGCTTTCATGTTGTGGGTGGGGGTTGTGAGCTTGTACTCCTTTCACTCTCTGGCTTCCACTTGTTCTTCAGTCACTCTTTGCCACCCACTGCCACCCTCTGCCTCAAACTATCATCCTTTGCCTCTATCCCAGTAACCCACTGCCTCTGGCTGTCACTCGCTGCCACCCACTGCCTCTCCCAGTCAACCTCTGCCTCTCCTTGTAACTCACTGCCTCCTGCTGTTACCCACTGCCTCTCCTCGTCACGCTCTGTCTCTCCGTGTCACCCACTGCCTACTATGGTCACCTATTGCCTCTCAGAATCAGCTTTATTGGCCAGGTGTACTCACGTACACTAGGATTTTTTGTGGTACAGTGCATCGCCAAGCGGCAACATGAAGGGGCATAGCATAAAAAGGTGGAAAAACGTAGCATACATTACAAACATTACACTTATGAGTTCATACTGCACATTGCAACTGTACGATAGACTCAACATATTAGACATATTATACATGTTAGACTTTTTATATATTGTTCAGCTGGTGGACAGCTAGTGGGAAGAAGCTTTTAATTGATCTGGTCGACTTCGCGGGAATGGACCTGTAGGGTCTGCCTGACGGAAGCGGTTCAAACAGTTTGTGACCTGGGTGCTGCATATCTGCCACGATTTTCTTTGCTCACTTCCTGACCCTTGACTGGTTTAATTCCTGGACGGTAGGGAGGTCAGCCCCAACCATCTTTTCAGCTGTCCTCACCACCCTTTCTAGCCTCCTTCTGTCACTCTCATTGGCAGCTCCATACCAGACTGTGATCGAGGAACATAGGACTGATTCTACGATCGCTGTGCAGCAGCTACTGCAGGATGTTGAATTTCCTGAGTTGCCTCAAGAAGGACATCCGCTGCTGGGCCTTGTTTACGACAGTGCTTATGTTGGGTTCCCATTTGAGGTAACATAGTAACATAGTATCTGAGGTTGAAAAAAGACAATTGTCCATCGAGTTCAACCTATTTGTGGTCTCCTATGCATGATGATTTGACTAAAATTTCTGACTGATGCTGCTGTCAGCCGTTGCATTTTATCCCTATTTATAGTAACTATAATGCATGACTATGCACCATACCCCTGGATATCCTTATCCATTAGGAATTTATCTAACCCATTCTTAAAGGTGTTGACAGATTCCGCCATTACAACTCCCTCAGGCAGGGAATTCCAAACACGTATTGTCCTTACCGTGAAAAAGCCTTTACGCCGTATTGTGCGGAATCTCCTCTCCTCTAACCTGAGCGAGGGTCCACGAGTCCTCTGTGTTGATCTAACCAAAAATAGGTCCCGCGCAAGCTCTGTGTATTGTCCCCTTATATATTTGTAGATGTTGATCATATCCCCTCTTAGTCTCCGCTTTTCCAATGTAAACATGTCTAGTCTTTCAAGCCTTTCCTTGTATTCCATCGTCTCCATGCCCTTAGAATACAAGTCTCTGTCTCTGTAAATTTTTTACCCTAGGAATTTGAAGGAGTCGACCCACGAAACCATGCTGTCGGCATATACAAGTGGTTGCATGGCAATTGGTTTCCTTCTGAAGTCCACCATCATCTCAACTGTTTTGAAGGGATTTAGGTCAAGGTTGTTCCTACCGCACCACTGCGTTAGCCATTCCACTTCGCGTCTGTATGCAGATTCGCCTTTGTCCTTGATTAAGCCGATGACGGTGGTGTCGTCTGTAAATGTTATCATTTTTACTGATTGCTCGGCCGAGGTGCAGTCGTTGGTATATAGAGAGAAGAGCAGGGGGGAGAGGACACATCCTTGAGGGGCCCCCGTGCTGATCGTGCACCCACTAGACATGAGTGACCCAGCTTTCACCACCTGTTTCCTTGCTGTCAGGAAGTCGACGCACCCCTAAGGAGAGGAGTTTGGCTTGCAGGATACTGGGGACGATTGTGTTAAATGCCAAACTGAAGTCGACAAATAGGACCCTCGCATAAGAGCCCGGTTAGTCTAGGTGCTGTAGGATTTAGTGCAGCCCCAAGTTAACTGCGTCCTCGACACTCCTGTTCGCTCAGTATGCGAACTGCAAGGGGTCTAGGTGGGTGTTAGTCACTTCTCTCAGGTGGTTCAGCACCAGACATTCAAACACTGTCATTGCCATGTTAGTGCGATTGGCCTGTAGTCGTTTAGGTCTTTTGCAGCTGCGCTCTTTGGAACCGGGACAATTGTTGAACATTTAAAGCAGGAGGGAACCTTGCACATCTCCAGTGAGGTGTTGAAGATCTTGGAGAAGATGGGGGCGAGCTGAACAGCACAGTTCTTTAGTGCAGATGGCGATACTCCGTTTGGGCCTGTGGCTTTCCTAGGTTTGACTCCTCTGAACATTCCTTCTACCGCTTTCTGATCCACCCGCAGTGCCTGGGAGTGGAGACCAGGATAGGGGAGTGGGTGGTCAGCTTCGCCCGGTAAAGGGGTAGGACTGGGACAGGGGGCCTCCTCAAATCTGCAGTAAAAGTTGTTCATCCGCCAGTTCGTGGTACATGACAGTGGGTTTTCGGGTTTTCTTATAGCTGGTTATGGCTTGCATACCTCTCCAAACTGATGCGGGGTTGTTGGCCGAAAGGTTGTTAGTCAGCTTGTTGGAGAATCGGTTTTTAGCCAGCCTGATTTCACGTGACAGGGAGTTCCTGGCCTGTTTGTACAGGGCCCTGTCCCCGCTGCTGTATGCCTCCTCCTTGGCCCGACTAAGCTTCCTGAGCTGGGAGTTGAACCAAGGCTTGTCGTTATTGAAGGTGCGGACTGTTTTTGTTGGCACACGCATGTCCTTGTAGAAGCTGATGTAGGATGTCATTACATCATCCAGGTCATCCAGGTCGGTAGCAGAAGTTTCAAAAACCCTCCAATCTGTGCAGTCAAAGCAGGCCTGAAGCTTCAGTTTTACTTCACTTGTCCAGCATTTGACGCACTTGACTACTGGCTGTTCCGTCCTCAGCTTCTGGATGTATGTGGGGAGATGGACTATGCAGTGGTCGGGGAGGCCTAGGGCTGAGTGAGGGATGGACCGGTAAGCTGTCTTGATGGAGGTATAGCAGTGATCCTGGGTACGCCCCTCCCTGGTATGGCACTTGACTTGCTGCTTGTACTTAGGTAGCTCCTGGCTCAGGTTGGCAATGTTGAAGTCTCCCAGTACTACAAGCAGTGAGTCCAGATATTTGAGTTCTGTATCTGTTATCCTGGTGGCTAGCTGTTGCAGGGCATTGTTTGCGCTTGCTTCTGGGGAATATACACCCCCACCAGTACTGTTGAGGCAAATTCTCGGGGAGAGTAGAACGGGTTGTAGTTAATGATAAGCGACTCCAATTGTAGGCTGCTTGATTTACTTAGGATTGTAACGTTGGAGCACCACCCTTCGTTTATGTAGAAGCAGATGCCACCGCCTCTGTTTTTTACGGTGAGGTCCTTATCGCGGTCGGCCCTGAAGAGGCTGTAGCCCGGCAGTGATAGTGTGGAGTCGGCAATTAGGTCATCCAGCCACGTCTCAGTGAAGCATAGGATGGATGACCCAGCAGTGCCCGACCTTGCGTCGCTCATGAGTAGGGATAGCTCATCCATGATCGAGTGTTTGAGCGTAGGATTGCTGGAAGAGCAGATCAGTGGCCCCTGCATCTCCACCAGCACGGCAGCCCCTCTTTTGGGTCCTGTGCCTCTTGTGTGCTCCATTCTGCCCTTCAGTCAGCTGGGAGTTCCACCCGGACACACTGTCCGCTGTTCTGGCCGCAGCTGCGCGGGGGGGGGGGTGCCCAGTCCATCCTAGGTAGGCCAGCATGCCAGCCTGGTTTGTCACTGCTCCACTGCTGGGAGTTTGGTTGCGGAGCACCCACCTGTCATTGTCCCATCTCCCTGTTACCCACCACCTCCCCCTGCCACCCTCTGGCTCCTGCTGCCACCTACTGACTCTCTCAGCCTCCCCCTGTCACCCACTACCTCCTGCTTTCAACCACTGCCTCTTACTGTCACCCACAGCCTCCCTATGTCTGCTTCCCCTGCCACCAGCTGTCACAAACTAACACCCTCAGCATCCCCGTCACCCACTACCTCCCACCTTTACCGACTACCTCCTACTGTCAAACACTGCCTACGGCTGTCACCCTCTGCCTCTCCCTGTCACCCTCTGTATTTCCCTGTTATCCCCAATCACACACTGCTTCTCCCCTTCACCCACTGCTTCTCCCTGTGGGGCGGAGGAGGGTGGCCCAAGGCATATTTTTGCAACTGGGCCCACCATTCGCAAGTTCTGCCTCTGGACAGATGGTAATAATATATACAGCTGGTGGTTATAAAACATTGCAGCTTTCAACATGTGTGTCAGACTCAACTTTTTTTTATTCTATCTGATAAGCTGTGATTGACAGAGCGATGTAAGGAACTGCTTCTGATTTGTTGGCCAACTATTACGTCGCTGGGCTTAACGAATCTTTACTCACTGTGTGTCGGGTGCTCCTCAGGAGGGGAATGTCATATAGTCCCATGGCATTATAGAAAAAAATAAATACTATATTAAATTGCAGTAAATCCTTTTATTAGAGTCACAAATCTAGATTGTACAACCTTTGTGACCTGATTATGAACCAACACTATTCCCTAATCAGTGGCCTGCTTTATAAACCACACATTTTTGATTTGCTGTTTGGGGCTTAGTTTTCAAAAGTGCCATCCTGTCTGACAAGGAGTTGTTAGGTTTTTCTTATAGCAAGTTGTGATTTGTGCAGAATATGTTTCCTGTATGCAGTAAAACTCAGACACACACTACAGCAGTCTTTGTTACAAAACTATTGTGAGGCGGCGGCGGGCGGCGGCACGGCGGTCGGGCCGGGGCACGGAGGAACTGGGATCCGAGAGGATCCAAGTTCCTCCAATCAGCGCCTCAGGATTTGAGCTGGGCGCCGGACGCGAGCCAATCGCGGCTCGCGGCTTGGCGCCCAATGAGGAGTCGCCGCGGTGGGCCAATCAGTGCTCGCCGCGGCGGACCAATCGGAGTACGCCGCATCATGGCTCCGCCTCCTCCCTGCGACTTATATCAGGCGCTGGGCGGCGGCGGAGCTAAGTTTCGCGCCGGAGCAGGGAAGAGCTCCACAAGACAGCTGCAGAAGACCAGGAGCAGCGGCGCCGGAGGAGGCCGAAGGACCAGCGAAGAAGGAAGACGGCAGACAGCACGGAGAAGGCAGAAGAGGCGGAGCCAGGAGTCCAGCAGCGGAGGTCCGGCGGAGAGTGCTGCAGAGAGAGGGAAGCAAAAGAGCTGACGAAGCTCCTCTCTGCAGCCTCTCCCGTCGAGGCGGGTAAGAGGCCTTGGGCCTGCACCACCCTCTTGTAGGGTGATTCCTCCCTAGACCACCGGGTGTTCGGGCATTAGGCCTGTGGGTAAAGTCAGGCCCTTCCGGCCTGTGGGCATTCAGTCGGGCCCTCCCGGCCCATGGGTACATTTGATTGGGTCCTCTGGGTCCGAGGCCGCGCGTAGTCGGGGTTCCCCCCGGCCCATGGACCGGTTCGGAGGAAAGGGCAACATACCCATTAGGGGGTTTGGGCGTTAGGCCCAAGCCACCTCCGCACCACGATAGGCGGGCACTAGGCCCGGGGGCATATCAGGCAATAGGCCTGTGAGCATTAGAGGGCATTAGGCCCTAGTGTATTTTGGCAATTAGGTGGATATAAGGTGACACTGGGTACTAGGCCCAGATCACCCAACGAGCGGCGAGTTAGGCGGGCGCTAGGCCCGTGGGGGAAGTCAGGCCTACGGCCTGTGTGCAAATAGGGGGCAATAAGCCCAGGTGATAAGCGGCTCCCCCGTGGTGAATAAAGGTGGCACCGGGCACTAGGCCCTGGCCACCCTGAAGTGATTAGGTAGGCAGGTCCGCTTGACCCGAGCTCACAGAAGTAAGTGTACAGGAGGTGGGCAGGCTGTGTGGCGCCCACCCCCTTCCAGTGGTAGGTAGAGACTTATAGGAACAGCACCGTTTGATGTTGTACTCTGATGTGTGTGTTGTTACCGTGCAGGGCAAATTGTTGTTTTAGAGTTTGTGCATAGTTTGTGTTGCACCACTTGCACTTGAGCCAGTTTGAGGGCTTTGTTATGCAGCTAGTGTAGCGGACGCACACTAGATTAGGGTTAGGCCCTGCACGGCTGTTTCTCGCTTTGCCTCCTTACAGGGACCTGTAAGTGGAGAAGATCAGAGTACAAGAAGTAGGACGGTGAGTAACATCTGTCTGTGTGTCCCTAACTGTCTCCCTTCCTTCAGGGCGAACGGTGAGCCTTGCACGCCGGTGCAAGGTAGAATTTCCACCTGGTGCGAGAGTGCCAATAGGTGAAATTCGGGCTCTGAGGCGGACGCCTGAGATGACCCTCACCTAGCCCGAAAACACTATTTTCCTCGGCTCCGGAGGGCGTTTCGGTCGACAGTCAGGAGGACAGCACTCAGCAATCTCCTTCCTCCTAGGTCATCGTGTCCGGGTCCGACGGAGGAATTCCAGCCAGGTCCATTGAAGGTTCCGGTACCTGAAGGTGAGAGATTGCGGCGCCCGGTAAGTGGTGAACCTACACCTGCATGGCAGCAGGCACTACACGCACCGCCGTCACCCTCTTACATTTGGCGTAGTCGGCAGGATGTCGGACACGGAAAACAACGCTCCTCCGGGAACGGAGAGGAAATTCAATTTTGGACCGGCATTGACGCATACCCCTCGGTACGATGGGCAGAATATGCCGTTGGCAGACTGGAAGAAGAGGCTGGATGGAATCATCCAGCTGTATGGGGTGCCCCCTGAAATGCAGTTGCACTTGGCTTTGAATACGCTGGATGGAGAAGCCTGGCGGTCTGTGATCCTTGTTCCAGAAGAGGAGCGGAAGACGTTGGAAGAGGTACTCGCGATCCTCGAGGGTGCCTATGGTAACACGGCTTCTGCTGGAACCCTGCGTCAGCAATTGTTCAACCGATTCCAGAGGGAGGACGAGTCTATACCCCAGTTTGCCAATGCACTGCAGGAAATGTTGAGTGAAATCACGCGGCGTGACCCAGAAGATTTGGGGTCCCTGGTTAACCCCAGCGTGATGCTGAGGGATCAGTTTGCGCTGGGCCTACGGAGTATCCCCATTCGACAGATCCTGTTGGATAAGATTGCCAACGACAAGAAGATGACCTTCAGTCAGGTCCAAGTGGAGGCGGTCGCTAGGGATCGAAATGCCAATTTTGGACCTTATGCCATGGCCCCACAATGGTTGGCACTGGTGTCTGCTGTGGCCAGCAGAGAACCCAGCCCCATGGAAGCCTGTGTCCAAGACCTTAAGGCGGCATTCGCCAAAGTCACTCTGGAAATGAAAGCAGAGATCTCCCAGTTGCGAGATGAGGTTCATAGGCAGAGAGGTCAGGGTGGGTCCGAAGATTGGGTGCCGCACCGGCTGCACAGGGAATCACGAGCCAATGTTGGGGGCGCTCGTCCCAGGGAAGGTAGGGGTCCCCGTTGCTACCGCTGCAATAGGTTTGGACACATTGCCCGGGAATGTAGTGAGCTTAGGCAAGACCCTTCGTTAAACTAGAGTCCCTCGCGTTAGCGGGACCACCCGCGAGGGAGATGAGTGGAGGAGGAACCACTATAGTGGATTCGGCCGATATAGTGGGTGAGTGTCCCGTTGTGGTTGGGTGTCTTGGAGGAAAGGAGCAGAAATGCCTGTTGGATACTGGCTCGCAGGTCACCACCATGTCTGAGGCTTGTTTCCTGGAGCATTATTCTCATTTGAAGGATTCGGTGTTGGAAAGCTGGGTTACCCTTATGGCTGCCAACAACCTTCCTATTCCGGTTGTCGGAGTGGTGTGGATGGAGATCTCGATCTGTGGACAGGCAGTCGGTAAGAAAGGAATACTGGTCATGGGAAGCTTGGGTTTGAGTCACGGACCAGTGATTGTGGGCATGAACGTCCTCCAAGATCTCAATCAGCTTTTGTTCCAGGAAAGGGGTCCGCAGTACTGGAAAGAAATGGGTGTCCAACGGCCGGTGCAACAAGCATTTCAGCAGGTGGGGAGAATATGTGAGGCTGGACATAGGCAGGAATCCCTGGGGGCAATTCGGACCGGTCATCGGCAACAGATAGAGTTACCTCCCCGCCAGGAAAAAATCCTTCCCCTCGAGGTGCGGACTCACCAACGCTTGGAGGGATTGGAAGTGATGGTGGAACCCAATGGTTACCTCGGAATGGACTCTGGAATCATCCTAGCCCGAACCCTGGCGGTAGTAAGGGACGGCAAGGTGTTGGTTCGGCTGTGTAATCTCCTGGACGAGACCAGGAAAATTCCGGCAGGAGCCACCATTGCCAACATAACGGCTGTTGCCCGAGACGGAGTTTCAGGGGGGCGACAGGTCTTGCTGCATACGGACGAACAAGGACCATGGTCCATGGCGGTGAGCCTGGATAAGGATGAGGAACCCAGTACGGATTGGTGCTGCCGGGTTATCCGAGAACAGATGGATGTCTGTCTGGACGAATGTAGCCCCGTTATGGTACAGAAGTTGGAGCATATGCTGTGGGAACGGCGGAAGGCGTTCTCCCGGCATGAGGAGGATTTCGGATATACGGAAGATTTGAAACATGAGATACGTACTGGAGAGAGCCCTCCAATCCGTGAAAGGTATCGTCCCATCCCACCTAAACTCTATCAGGAGGTCAAGAAGATGTTGCGGCAGATGTTGGACAACCAGGTCATTCGTGAGAGCAAAAGTCCATGGGCTGCGCCCATCGTGTTGGTACGGAAGGATGGTTCCATCCGGTTCTGCGTGGACTATCGGCGGTTGAATAGCAGTACCGTGAGAGATGCCTACCCGTTGCCCAGGATAGAGGAGTCTTTGGCGGCCCTGGGGAATGCTCGGTATTTCTCCACGCTGGACTTGGCCAGTGGGTACTGGCAAGTGGCGGTTTACCCACCGGATCAAGAAAAGACCGCCTTCACAACTCCGATGGGGCTGTTTGAGTTCTTGCGCATGCCTTTTGGGCTCACCAATGCCCCGGCTACATTCCAGCGGATGATGGAGAGATGTTTGGGAGACTTGAATTTCAAAGCTCTGCTGATATATCTGGACGATATCATTGTGTTTGCCCCCACTCTGGAGGAACATTTGACGCGTCTGGATGTGGTGTTGCAGCGCCTGGAGAAGTATGGGCTCAAGCTCAAGCCCCGCAAGTGTCATCTTCTAAAGTCGAGCTTGGAGTACTTGGGGCATGTGGTGTCCAGAGAAGGAGTCTGCCCTACGCCCGGCAAGATTTCAGCAGTCCAGGACTGGAAGACACCCACCACTACCACTGAACTGCGCGCGTTCCTGGGGTTGGTTGGATACTATCGGCGGTTTATCAAGGACTTTGCGAAAATCGCGAAACCGTTGCATGCCCTGCTTCGAGGGGTGCCCACTACAAAAAAATCGCAGGTGATAGCCTGGGGTGAGGCACAAGAGAAGGCATTTCGGCGACTGAAGGAAATGCTCACGGAGGCTCCGGTTCTGGGGTATGCTGATTTTGAGAAACCATTTCTGCTCTGCACCGATGGTAGCCTACAGGGATTGAGAGCAGTCCTTTCGCAAGAACAAGATGGCCAAGAACGAGTGATCGCATATGGTAGTCGAAGTTTGAGGGAAACAGAGCGGAACCCGGACAACTACAGCTCTTTTAAGTTAGAACTGTTGGCTGTCGTCTGGGCCGTGACTGAGAAGTTCGCCGAGTACTTGACCGCTACCCATGTGGAAATCTACACGGATAACAATCCCCTGGCCTATCTAGAAACTGCAAAGCTGGGCGCCCTGGAGCAGCGTTGGGTAGCCCGGTTGGCAAAATTCAGCTATAAAATACACTATCGGCCAGGGAAGAGTTACGGGAACGCGGATGCGCTGTCGCGGTTTCCTATGCCCCTGCCCCCGACTTCGAGGTACCTCGAGGACGAAAGCACTGAAGTCCCGGACTTGACCAGGATCGAAGGCCCTGTTACCATGGGAGGGCCACCAGTAGTTGAGTGCGCTGCTCTGCTCCGGAGCACGGAACAAGAGTGGGCTTCCTTACAGCAGAACGATCCAGGACTGAGCATCATTCGGCAATGGAAACAAAAGAGACATTGGCCTAGCCGGTGGGAGAGGAGTCGGCTGACTCTCTACTGTCGAAGGGTTCTGCGGAGTTGGGACCGATTACTCGTCTGCGCCGGAACGCTGCGTCGACAGGTGTACCTTCACCACGAACTCAGGATGGTGGAACAGATTGTGGTGCCGGAAGCTGCTCTAAGGGCTTTAGTGACGGAAGCGCACGAGGGCGGAGCCCATTTGGGGGCAGCAAAAACCTTTCAGTGGATGCAGCGCCAGTTTTTTGCCCCTCAGTTATGGACGTTGGTGGAGAGAGTGTGCCAGGAGTGTCGGAGATGTGGGGTTGTCAAACCAAACACACAGCATGCACCTGTACATACTGTTCAGACGAGTCGTCCCCTGGAGTTGTTGATGATCGATTACGTTCTGATTGGGGAGTCCGTTAGTGGTCATCAATATGCCCTGGTCATGACGGATCACTTCACCAAGTTCACGGTCGTGGTCCCCACCAGAGATCAGACGGCGGAGTCTGCTACCAAAGCCATGGTCGAGCATTTCATCCGGCAGTTTGGGTGCCCCGAGAGGGTCCATTCAGACCAAGGGGCTTGTTTCCAAGGGAGACTAATGGAACAGCTTTGTCGACTTTATGGGATGCGGAAGTCCCGTACCACTCCGTATCATCCTCAGGGAAATTGTGCCTGTGAGCGTTTCAATCGGACTTTGCTCCAGATGCTGCGGACCCTGGAGGACACCAAGAGAAGGAGGTGGCCCGAGCATGTGGCCGAGCTGGTGTGGGCCTATAACAACTGGGTTCACAGCACCACCGGCTACTCCCCTTTCTTTTTGATGTTTGGCCGCCCAGGGCGTGAAGCGCAAGACCTGCACTTGGCTGAATTTCGGGAGGAAGGGGGCTCATTGCCCTCAGACTGGGTCGCAGAACATCAGCAGCATTTAAGGGTGGCTCACGAAGTAACTCGGAGGATAGCCGACCACACTCATGTACCCCCTAGAACTCGAGGGGCGGAGCCTTTTGACGTGGGACAGCGGGTGCTGGTCCGCATGACACGGCCGGGCGGCAAACTGGCGGAGAAGTGGGAGGTGTGGCCCTATATTGTCCGAAAGCGCCTCACCGAAGAGGGTCCGGTTTACCAGGTGGAAGCGACAGATGGGTCTGGTCGGTTGAGGACCCTTCATCGGGATATGCTGCGCCCTTGTTGGTTCCCAGAGGACGGGGAGGACGATGGTGCCCCCGGTCTGGATACGGCTCCAATGGCTGGGGAGGACACCGCGTTGACATCTTTGCCCAGGGGGGCTGGCCTGGATGAAGATTGGTGGGTCCCAGTGGTCCCACCTCATGACAGTAGCCTCCAGGATGCTGTGGCCCCCAGGCTTGTGGTATCTCCTTTGCCTTGGCGGTCCCAGCGTTCCAGCCGCGGTGTGCCTGGTCCTCGGTATGTCGACCCGGATTTTATCTGGTTTCAGGCTTCCTTTGTAGGGACTACAAAGGACAAACGGGGGGGGGGAATGTTAGGTGGCGGCGGGCGGCGGCACGGCGGTCGGGCCGGGGCACGGAGGAACTGGGATCCGAGAGGATCCAAGTTCCTCCAATCAGCGCCTCAGGATTTGAGCTGGGCGCCGGACGCGAGCCAGTCGCGGGTCGCGGCTTGGCGCCCAATGAGGAGTCGCCGCGGTGGGCCAATCAGTGCTCGCCGCGGCGGACCAATCGGAGTCCGCCGCGTCATGGCTCCGCCTCCTCCCAGCAGCTTATATCAGGCGCTGGGCGGCGGCGGAGCTCAGTTTCGCGCCGGAGCAGGGAAGAGCTCCAGAAGACAGCTGCAGAAGACCAGGAGCAGCGGCGCCGGAGGAGGCCGAAGGACCAGCGAAGAAGGAGAACGGTAGACGGCACGGAGAAGGCAGAAGAGTCGGAGCCAGGAGTCCAGCAGCGGAGGTCCGGCGGAGAGTGCTGCAGAGAGATGGAAGCAAAAGAGCTGACGAAGCTCCCCTCTGCAGCCTCTCCCGTCGAGGCGGGTAAGAGGCCTTGGGCCTGCACCACCCTCTTGTAGGGTGATTCCTCCCTAGACCACCGGGTGTTCGGGCATTAGGCCCGTGGGTAAAGTCAGGCCCTTCAGGCCTGTGGGCATTCAGTCGGGCCCTCCCGGCCCGTGGGTACATTTGATCGGGTCCTCTGGGTCCGAGGCCGTGCGTAGTCGGGGTTCCCCCCGGCCCGTGGCCCGGTTCGGAGGAAAGGGCAACATACCCATTAGGGGGTTTGGGCGTTAGGCCCAAGCCACCTCCGCACCACGATAGGCGGGCACTAGGCCCGGGGGCATATCAGGCAATAGGCCTGTGAGCATTAGAGGGCATTAGGCCCTAGTGTACTTTGGCAATTAGGTGGATATAAGGTGACACTGGGTAATAGGCCCAGGTCACCCAACGAGCAGCGAGTTAAGCGGGGGCGCTAGGCCCATGGGGGAAGTCAGACCTACGGCCTGTGTGCAAATAGGGGGCAATAGGCCCAGGTGATAAGCGGCTCCCCCGTGGTGAATAAAGGTGGCACCGGGCACTAGGCCCTGGCCACCCTGAGGTGATTAGGTAGGCAGGTCCGCTTGACCCGAGCTCACAGAAGTAAGTGTGCAGGAGGTGGGCAGGCTGTGTGGCGCCCACTCCTTTCCAGTGGTAGGTAGAGACTTATAGGAACAGCACCGTTTGATGTTGTACTCTGATGTGTGTGTTGTTACCGTGCAGGGCAAATTGTTGTTTTAGAGTTTGTGCATAGTTTGTGTTGCACGACTTACACTTGAGCCAGTTTGAGGGCTTTGTTATGCAGCTAGTGTAGCGGACGCACACTAGATTAGGGTTAGGCCCTGCACGGCTGTTTCTCTCTTTGCCTCCCTACAGGGACCTGTAAGTGGAGAAGATCAGAGTACAAGAAGTAGGACGGTGAGTAACATCTGTCTGTGTGTCCCTATCTGTCTCCCTTCCTTCAGGGCGAACGGTGAGCCTTGCACGCCGGTGCAAGGTAGAATTTCCACCTGGTGCGAGAGTGCCAACAGGTGAAATTCGGGCTCTGAGGCGGACGTCTGGGATGACCCTCACCTAGCCCGAAAACACTATTTTCCTCGGCTCCGGAGGGCGTTTCGGTCGACAGTCAGGAGGACAGCACTCAGCAATCTCCTTCCTCCTAGGTCATCGTGTCCGGGTCCGACGGAGGAATTCCAGCCAGGTCCATTGAAGGTTCCAGTACCTGAAGGTGAGAGATTGCGGCGCCCGGTAAGTGGTGAACCTACACCTGCACGGCAGCAGGCACTACACGCACCGCCGTCACCCTCTTACAATATTGTATTGCAACTTAATTTGCTAAATTCTTTTACCCTATTAATAGTTGGAATGAAAAAAAAAATTAGAGATTGTTTCTGAGAACACATTACTTTCATAAAACTGCCTCATAAAACTGCCCGAAGGCTGTAGCAAAATGACTTTATTGCTGTAAATCACATCTTGATTCGTGCTGGATTACCAGCAGGGAGGCCAGTGGCCAAGGCGATTGAACAGTGGTCCCAACATGGGGGAAGACCTCACAGGGCCATATCTACGGCTGTGTCATGGTTTGTACATTATTGCACTAATTGTGCCTGTCCCAGAGCCAGAAGAAAAGGTGTCCTATCAGTGGAACAGCATTGATGGTCTGAGAAGAACTTGAAACCAGAAGTACACTCGAGCGACTGCCCTTCCCTCTCCCCCCCCCCCTTCCCTGACCAGAGAGAATGCTCTCACTCTAAAAGCTGTAGCAAATCGCACCTTCTAGTACTCGAGTGAGCACCACCCTCTGCTCCTCAAAAGCGCTGAAGATATTAAATAATGCAACAACACTTCAGTAAAGTGACTGGTAGATCTCTTTCACCCACATATGGATGATTGCCCACATGAGGAGCATGAAGCCAATGTGGCAGGCCCTCCAACAAGGAGGACTGAATTATGCTTTACTTCACAATTTCATTGGTAGGGGTCCCAGAAACCTTAATCCAGCCCTAGCCATGGCCTTTGCACGCTACAGGAAGTAAAGCTTTTGCTTACACTAGGCCCAGTCCCAGCAACTCCACCAGACTGTTCTCGTACACACAATACAATAAATACTGTAGAGATGTCAACAGTAAACACCAGATGTCACATCCTAACATGTGGCTTGAATAGAGGTTTAGACATGATTTTTTTTCTCCTTTCACTTCCAGAAGTAATATTTTGTGGTTATTTAAATATGTCTGAGTGTGCCTGCAGCACTGTTCACAATCTATCCCAACGTACAAATGACGCATTACATTAAAACTAATTCACTTCTCAATGTGGGAAAGTGTTTTAAGAAGTAAATTAGAAACAGAACATGCAGCCCAGCCTATATCACTGCTTTAGACATAAGAGTAACAGTACTGTCTGATGATAAATAAATATGCTGCAGGCTTTCTTAGATCACTGCACAACTGCTTCCAGTCAGAATGCAATTCTACTGAGGGAGTTAATGCTAATATAAATGACTGGACCTGGCTCTGGGCCTGATTCAGCCTTTGGGATTTGTATTGCGATGCCCACTGGAGGCATACTCATCTATATTTTGCCCTTATACACTACCAGTCAAAATGTCACGGTTTTGTGCACAAGGTTACCTGAGTCAGGTTATGACTGACGTCCAGGGTACAAGGTTTGGAGCAGGAGTCAAGGACGCTGAGTATAGCTCTTTCACATGGGATTTGGGTAGCAGCGAGAACTGCCTTTGACATGAGTTCAAAGTTATGAACCACGCAGTGGTAATGTACCGGACAGGTTACCAGCTGAAGTAAGCTGGACCAGACTGGTTACCGGCTGAGGAATACAGCTGGACCGGACTGGTTACCGGCTGAGGAATACAGCTGGACCGGACTGGTTACCGGCTGAGGAATACAGTTGGACCGGACTGACTACCAGCTGAAGAGATGCTGCTAGACTGGACTGGCTACCAGTTGAGGAATACAGCTGGACGAGACTGGCTACTGGCTGAAAAGATGCTGCTGGACCGGACTGGTTACCAGCTGAGGAATACAGCAGGACCGGACTAGTTACTGGCTGAAGATATGCTGTGCCTGATAATTCCACACGGAAGAAGCTAAACAGGTTCAATTGTCACACTTTGTGACTAGTTGCACAGGCCCTGAATGCATGCAGCTAGACTTCCTTTAAACCCCCTGCCGGACTGTGATTGGCTGCAGGGAAACTGGCTGGCTGGACTGAGGCTTAGATTGGTAAAGTGCAGATCAGCTGGAAATCATGGAATGAAGCAATGTCGGGGACTATCTTAGACTGCACACAAATAGTTAGCAACTGGTCTGAGAACACTGTTGGGACCTGAAATCTGTGCACCTGTGCAATCAGTCTGGGAAGGTGCTGCAGGTTGGAAACTAGTATGCACAGTAAACACTGGACTCAGAGAGTGAAGCAAGGCTGAGCAAACTCTGGGATACTGTAGGATATCCTGGCCTGTCAGATGCCGGAGCCCTCCTGTCAGAGGACCCGAAGAAGTGCCCCGCCGCACCTGCAGTGACACTGGTGAGTGTTTAGACCACCGATGCTGGTCACGAGTCCTGACACAAAAGTTTTTAGAGCACCCCAATTTTTCGACAGTTTTTTTTTTTGAAAGTTAAACAATTCAAGTCCAGTGAATTACCTAGAATGGTACACAGGTATGTGATAGACTGCTGGAAGTTAAAAATAAGGCTTAAGAAAGCAAAAACTTAAAAATATTATATATTTCACAGTTATAAAAAAAAAGGCCTTTTGCAGGGAACAAGTAACGAATGGGTCAAGAACTTACAGCTGTTCTACAGCAATGAAAAAGAGATGTGTCCAGGCTATCTGTGGGCTACTGAAGATCGTATAGGAGTTGTAACACTGCAGCAGCTGAGGAACCACACAAGTCCAGTTTCTGGTACAACTGGCCCCAGCCAGTTTTATTATACAGAAAATAAAACAAACACCAAAAGAAAATACCTTGCCTGTCCGGCACTAACTAAACACAAGATGTTCCTAACTATCACTAAACAAAAACACAGAGTTCTCCAGTAAACACTGTATGGCTCACTTGTATCAGGAAGCGTGTTTCTCTCACAGAGATCCTGCAGTCTTCCCAGGCAGTCTGCACACATTAATCAGGCTAGAAGCCCTATAAGACTCTTGCACAGCTGAAAGCCCTGATTAGCCCTCTGTGAGGCCAAAGATCCGAACTGGGCCCAATGTCTGGAACTCGCCCTATCTCTCTCTCAGGGCCCTTATCCAGCTTTTCCAGCAAACTGAAAAGGTTCTAACAAAACAAAAGCATTTTCCTAGAAGTTTTCATTTTCTAAAACATGTAAGACAAGAACCTGGGACAAACATACCTGCCCTCAAACACTATCCCAGTGTTCTTGTCACATATCCCCCTCCCCTGTTTCGACCTAGGGGCCGGAACACTTGTAGCCCCCAAACAGAAGATGCGGGACAATGCATCTGCGTTGGCCAATTGTGTACCCGGTCTATGTTCGACAGTAAACTTAAAATCCTGCAATGCTAGAAACCATCTAGTTACACGAGCATTCTTGCCTCTATTTACATACATCCATTTTAAAGGGGCATGATCTGCCACTAGTCTGAATTGTCTACCCAAGAGGTAATATCTCAAGGTATCTAGTGCCCACTTAATGGCCAAAGCCTCCTTTTCCACAATGGCATACCTTTTTTCATGCTCATTGAGTTTCCTACTGAAATAAATGATAGGGTGTTCGTCCCCATCTCTGGTTTGGGACAACACAGCCCCTATCCCTACCTCTGAGGCATCTGTCTGTACCACAAATTCTTTTGAAAAATCTGGTGTTATCAATACCGGTTGTGAACACAAAGCCACTTTTAACGATTGGAACGCTTTTTCTGCATCAGGGTTCCATTTCACCATATTTGACTGCTTCCCTTTGGTAAGGTCTGACAACGGCACCGCTGTGGCCGCAAAACTGGGAATAAACCGTCTATAGTACCCAGTTATTCCCAAAAATGCCCTTACCTGTTTTTATTCACTGGACGAGGCCAGTTTTGAATAGCATCAATTTTATTCAATTGGGGCCTAATCAGACCTCTGCCTATGGTGAAGCCCAAGTATTTGACCTCCTCCATTGCGAGGCAGCACTTCTTTGGGTTAGCAGTTAACCCTGCCTCTCTGATTGAGTCCAGTACTGCTTGTACTTTAACCAAATGGGACCCCCAGTCTGTACTGTGAATTACCACATCATCCAAATAGGCAGCTGCATATTTTCTATGGGGCCTCAAAATTTTATCCATCACCCGTTGAAAGGTTGCATCTTATACTGGTACAGCCCCTCCGGAACCGAAAAGTCTGTTTTTTCTTTTGCGCTATCAGATAAAGGTATTTGCCAGTAACCTTTGGTCAGGTCCAACGTGGTGAGAAACCTGGCTGTTCCCAGCCTTTCTATAAGCTCATCCACACGGGGCATGGGGTATGCGTCAAACTTGGACACCTCATTTAACTTACGAAAGTCATTACAGAAGCGTATGCTACCATCGGGCTTCGGGATGAGCACTATGGGACTGGACCACTCACTGTTAGATTCCTCTATGACTCCAAGTTCTAACATGGTTATAACTTCTTTAGAAACAGCTTCTCGCTGAGCTTCAGGAATCCTATATGGCTTTAAATGAACCCTGACCCCTGGTTCTGTGACAATGTCATGTTTTATTATGGTCGTTCGGCCAGGCAGCTCTGAAAATATCTCCCTATTTTGGATGAAAAAATCTTTAACCTGATTGTTCTGATCAGCTCATAATGTCTCTGACACCTTTACTGCGGGAAGCAACCGAGGTGAAGACACCGAAGGGCAAGGCTCCGCTGACAGAGACAACCTATCTTTCCAGGGTTTGATTAAGTTAACATGGTAGATTTGTTCGGCTTTTCTCTTTCCCAGCTGGTATGCTTTGTAATTAACCTCATTCACTTTTTCCCTAATCTCAAATGGACCCTGCCATTTAGTTAGGAATTTGCTTTCCACAGTGGGTACCAAAACAAGAACTCTATCTCCAGGAGCAAATTCTCGTATCTTGGCACTCCGGTTATAGACCCTCTGTTGAGCACTTTGGGCCTGTTCCATGTGCTCTCTGACAATAGGTACCACGGCTGCAATCCTATCCTGCATTTGTGTTACATGTTCAATAACGCTTCTATAAGGAGTGGGCTGTCCTTCCCACGTCTCTTTGGCAATGTCCAACAGCCCTCTGGGGTGTCTACCATACAACAAATCAAATGGAGAAAACCCCGTAGAGGACTGAGGAACTTCTCTGATGGCCATTAACAAGTAGGGCAACAAACAATCCCAGTTTTTCCCATATCTCTCAACAACCTTTTTTAACATACTTTTTAATGTTTTATTAAACCTTTCCACCAACCCGTCAGTTTGGGGATGGTAGATGGACGTCCTGAGGTGAGTGACCTTAAATAATTTGCACAATTCTTTCATGATCCTTGACATAAATGGAGTACCTTGGTCAGTCAAAATTTCTTTTGGTATTCCCACTCTACTAAAAACCTGCACCAGCTCCCTAGCTATCGCCTTGGTTGTGATAGTGCGTAAAGGGACAGCCTCAGGATATCGAGTGGCATAGTCCATAATTACCAGGATATACTGATGGCCCCGAGCAGACTTTAACAAGGGCCCCACAAGATCCATGGCTATTCTGTCAAACGGGACCTCTATAATAGACATGGGAACTAGTGGGCTTCTGAAATGGGGTCTAGGGGCATGATACTGGCATTCAGGACAGGAAGAACAATATTCAGACACTTCTTTATAAACCCCTGGCCAAAAGAACCTTTGTAAAACTCTTTCAGTGTTTTTTTCTGCCCCTAAATGTCCTGCGGTAACATGACTATGAGCTAAATCTAGTACCGTTCTCCGATAAGGCTGGGGAACTACCAGCTGTTCCACCACATCCTCACCCCTTTTGACAATGTGGTACAAGAGCTCATTACAGATGGCCATGTGGGGATACGTAACCCTGTCACCTGGTACCACAGGTTCCCCATTAACAACCTTAACATTCTCTCTAGCCTTTATTAAGGTAGGATCCTTTAACTGTTCAGACGCAAACAGATCCTTCTTTACCTCCAGGTCAGGCATGCTTTCAGTTCTAACTACTATGTCTCTGTTCCCAGCAAAGGGTCCTCACTGGACTCCCCATCTGTCACTTCCCCAGCCAAACTAGCAAAAGGCAAAGAGTCAGAAAGTTCCGAAGACACACGTACATCCATAAAATCACTGGTATTATCAACTGGCTCTTTACTTCTCACATCTGTTGATAACCGTGATTCCCACAGTTTCCAAAAATGAGGAAAATCCCTCCCTATTATGGCCTCATGCACCAAGGTGGGGACCAGTCCTACTTTAACAATTGCTGACCCACAACAAGTTTCTATATTCACTTCAGCAGTGACATAATGTTGGGTATCCCCATGTATGCAAGTTAACCCAATAGGTATTTGCTGGACCTTTAAGGGGTTCACTAACCCAGCTTTCACGAGGGTAACTAAACTTCCTGAATCTAGCAAGGCCTCTACCCGGTTACCCTCTAAGAACACATCACAAATTTGTTTTTCCAGCTCAGGTGAAGGTACCACAGTACAGGCTAACCTAGCAAAGAAAGACATTCTGCGACATTCAAAGGCAGCATCACATTGCATGGGTTCTTGCGTGACTGGGCAATTGGCAATAACATGACCTGGCATACCACACCTAAAACATTTAATCACACGATTATCAACCCATTTGGGCAGCATAGACCGTTCTAGCCCCATTGGCCTGTCTCCAGGGCCAGTGTTTAGAGTCTCTCCAGCCTTGCATTCTCTTAACCGCCCAGCAACGTTTTCCCACGGAACAGTCTTACCAGTCTTTACTGAAGGGCACTGTCGAGGATCTATGGGTTGCTGGGTGGTCATCAGTAGTTCCTCTGCTGCCAAATACCTCTCTACCATGTCCACTAATTGGTCAGCAGTACCCGGGTTTCCATGGCTCACCCACTTGCGCAGGACCATGGGCAAAGATCTCAAGTAGCGGTCCATGACGACTCTTTCAACCATCTGGGGACCAGTTAATGTCTCTGGCTGTAACCATTTTTTTGTTAGCTGAATAAGGTCGTGCATCTGGGAGCGAGGAGGCTTCTCCATGGCGTACACCCAACGGTGCACCCGTTGTGCTCGTACTGACAGCGTGACTCCCAGGCGGGTCAGGATCTCAGTCTTTAGTTTATCATAGTCCCGAGCCTCAGCAGGGCTTAAATCAAAGTACGCTTTTTGGGGCTCACCTGACAGAAAAGGTGCCAGCAGACTGGCCCACTGGGCTTTCGGCCAGTTCTCACGCTCGGCAGTCCTTTCAAACGTGGTCAGGTAGGCCTCCACATCATCAGCCTCTGTCATTTTCTGCAGGAAGTGACTGGCCCGTATAGAACTAGAGCTGGTCAGAGCACTGACGGCCATATCTCCAATCCGGGCTGCAAGGCTCTGCATCACTTCTGTTAAGGCCTCTCGCTGTAGTCTCCAATTTTCCTCCATTGCCACCTGCTGCTGTCTGTTGGCCTCCTGCTGAGCCGCTGTAGCTTGCAGCAAGGCTTTGAGCAGTTCCTCCATGTCGACAGACTTTTCAGGCGGCTTTGTAGCTGCTTTCACACAGGACATATATCAAATCCTCAGGGCGAGTCTCGGTAACTTCACACTGGGCTGTATCTGCATAAACCACCGTTTTCTGCAGGCCTCACAAAGCTGCTGCTTTCACTTATGCGCAGAACGGCATGCTCACATTCTCCACCAAGTTGTAACACTGCAGCAGCTGAGGAACCACACAAGTCCAGTTTCTGGTACAACTGGCCCCAGCCAGTTTTATTATACAGAAAATAAAACAAACACCAAAAGAAAATACCTTGCCTGTCCGGCACTAACTAAACACAAGATGTTCCTAACTATCACTAAACAAAAACACAGAGTTCTCCAGTAAACACTGTATGGCTCACTTGTATCAGGAAGCGTGTTTCTCTCACAGAGATCCTGCAGTTTTCCCAGGCAGTCTGCACACATTAATCAGGCTGGAAGCCCTATAAGACTCTTGCACAGCTGAAAGCCCTGATTAGCCCTCTGTGAGGCCAAAGATCCGAACTGGGCCCAATGTCTGGAACTCGCCCTATCTCTCTCTCAGGGCCCTTATCCAGCTTTTCCAGCTAACTGAAAAGGTTCTAACAAAACAAAAGCATTTTCCTAGAAGTTTTCATTTTCTAAAACATGTAAGACAAGAACCTGGGACAAACATACCTGCCCTCAAACACTATCCCAGTGTTCTTGTCACAGGGTGTATTCCATTATCTCCGGTAATCTTGGAGCTAGCTATTGAAGTCACCCCACTGCCTATTCAATTGAGGCCCATATTCACTAATTTTATGGAAATTTTCACCAATGCCTTTTCACCTTTCATTTTTTTTAGTGGAAAGGCATTGTCGAAAAAAATGCCTCAAAATAGACGAAAATGGCCCGCGTTTTCATCGGCGCAGGTGAGAAAAC
The DNA here is from genome assembly GCF_028390025.1 of Pseudophryne corroboree. NCBI lineage: Eukaryota > Metazoa > Chordata > Amphibia > Anura > Myobatrachidae > Pseudophryne > Pseudophryne corroboree. The sequence goes on from NC_086447.1 coordinate 217,655,341, forward strand.
ATGTGGATTCACCTATCCACATGTTTTTGGCTCCTGCTGAATTTTTCGCCTAGGTGAGGAAACGGTCCTGCTATTGAATACGGCGGAAAAAAACTGACGTAATTGAATACCCCCCCCCAGAGACTGATGAGTCAATATTTGAGATCAGAAGGGTCTGACTTGTCTGGATTTGATGAGGGTCTGTGTATTTCTGTTGAAATCAGATAAGTATCTAATTATTGATTTAAAATATGCAAGTACTTGGGTCAAGATTGGCGTGTCAATTTTGCATACTGCAATGAGTGCTCTACCACTCTTGGTTTTAGAAATTGTAATGTAAATCTGAGGCTTGTGCAGTTTGGAAGAGGAAGAGCAGCTAACAATTATTTGGACTACATAACAACGTTTATACTCAGTGGAGTATTACTGCTATCTACGGTTTTTATTGGGTTACAATTATCTTTTATTAGTTGCTGTATCCTAGTTCATCTGCCAACAAAATAATCAAATATACTAACAATGTATGTATCACAGTGAATAAATTGAATGTCAAATTCACTTCCAAACAGTGACGGCTGCTGTCCACAGGCTGCACCACCGACCAGACATTGCAAGGGGGGAGCTGGTCAGCACATATAAATATAAATGTGATGTATGTAATATATGTGCTGGCTGTCTTATCCAGGGATCAGCAGCCGCCGCTGTGTGGGTCATTGATCTGCCGACTGCCGTAGCATGGGAGACATCACTCTACTTGTCTATCATCTTCTAAAAGCCCGCCCCCCAACTCCCATTGGCTCACAGGAGAATGGGGGAGAATTTTACAGGTTTTCACAAAACAAATCTGCACTTAAAGATGTCACTGTATTGTTTTTTTTCTTCAAGTTTTCACCATCTTGATAAAACGCTTACTATGTGTAGAAATAACAAGATTATCTGACAAGGCCTTCCATTTTTTAAACTACAAAACTGCTGCAGTAAATGTGGGGACTCTTTTTTAACAATATGAGGGGGGAATGTGGTCTTTAGACCCCCGTCAGTCTGAGAAAAATTAAATTCTGTATTGTATCAGGTACTGGGGTGAAATTTATTAAAGCACGGAAAGATAAAAACTGGGGAGAGATAAAGTGCCAACCAATATGCTCCTAACTGTCATTTCTAAAACACATTCTGTAAAGTGAGTTACAAGCTGATTGGTTTGTACTTCATCTCGTTCCACTTCATCTCTCTCTAAAATTAGATAAATCTCCTTCATTGTCACCATAAATAGTTTCTAAGATGCTACATTGTTTAAAAGAGGAGACTCTTTTGACCCTCTTTCAAACAAGTGTACCCCCACATGGGGTCAGATTAGTGCGAGTGGTATATGGTACAATGTGCCCACCCATCTATGGAGACATTTTCTTAGTACTAGCGCTGGGTGATATGGGTTGGCCCCCAGGTGTACAGGTACAATTATAGTCCCCTGTTGCCCATATATGACAAACATATTTTTCATATTGATGAGCGGGTTCGGTTCTCAGAGAACCGAACCGTACCGAACTTCACCATTCAAGTCCGGTTCCGAGCCAGGCTCGGGTTTTCCCGCCTGACTCGGAAACCCGAACGAGGCAAAACGTCATCATCCCGCTGTCGTATTCTCGCGGGATTTGGATTCCATATAAGGAGCCGCGCGTCGCGGCCATTTTCACTCCAGTATCGGAGAGTGTAGTGAGAGGACGTGTCTCCGTCCTCAGTGTCTGTGTGGGGGCGGGAAAGTGGGGTGGCGAGTCTAGTGCTCTGTTGTGCTGCTCAGCCCAGTCCAGTGTAGTCAGTGTCTTATGCTGCATCAGGCCAGCCAGTCATAGTGTTGGTGTCCTCTGCTGCAGTGCTGATGGCTGCTGTATAAATCCCTTGCATTTTTGCTGTGCTGTCTTGCATCAGACCAGGAGTAGTGTCTTGTGCAGCATCAGTCCAGTGACCAGTCACAGTGGTGGTGTCCTCCTCTGCCAAATATCCAGTGTAGCTGTATAAGTCCCTTTCAGTGGTGCTGTGTTGTCCTGCATTAGACCAGGGGAAGTGTCTTGTGCAGCATCAGTCCAGTGACCAGTCACAGTGGTGGGGTCCTCTGCTGCCATATATCCAGTGTAGCTGTATAAGTCCCTTTCAGTGGTGCTGTGTTGTCCTGCATTAGACCAGGGGAAGTGTCTTGTGCAGCATCAGTCCAGTGACCAGTCACAGTGGTGGGGTCCTCTGCTGCCATATATCCAGTGTAGCTGTATAAGTCTCTTTCAGTGGTGCTGTGTTGTCCTGCATTAGACCAGGGGAAGTGTCTTGTGCAGCATCAGTCCAGTGACCAGTCACAGTGGTGGGGTCCTCTGCTGCCATATATCCAGTGTAGCTGTATAAGTCCCTTTCAGTGGTGCTGTGTTGTCCTGCATTAGACCAGGGGAAGTGTCTTGTGCAGCATCAGTCCAGTGACCAGTCACAGTGGTGGGGTCCTCTGCTGCCATATATCCAGTGTTACTGCCTACAATTCCCGTGATACTGGCTTATAATTCCCGTGAGCCTGCCGTATAATTCCCGTGATACTGGTGTATAATTCCTCTGATATTGCCGTATAATTCCAGTGATATTGCCATATAATTCCCGTGATGCTGGCGTATAATTCCTCTGATATTGCCGTATAATTCTCGGAATACTGGCGTATAATTCGCATGATACTGGTGTATAATTCCTGTGATATTGCCGTATAATTCCTGTGATATTGCCATATAATTCTCAGAATACTGGCGTATAATTCCTGTGATACTGGTGTATAATTCCTGTGATATTGCCGTATAATTCTCGGAATACTGGTGCATAATTCCTATGATACTGCCATATAATTCTCGGAATACTGGCGTATAATTCCTGTGACATTGCCGCAGGGGCAGATCCAGAAGAAAATGAAAGGGGGGGCACCATGATAGGGGAACGTTAAGTTATATTTACACGCACCTAAGGCACGCGTGCTTCCAGATAAGGGATGTGGTATCACAGGTGGCGTGGCCTCACAGAATACGCCATCAGGTAATGATTGGCTGTAGAAGCGCATCCTGGTATATTGATGAAAAGGCTGATTGGGCCTTGAAATGTTGGTCACCTGTTCCATTAGTTATTGGAGCGTGGAAGGCACCCCAGCACAATATAATTATTAAAGTTTTTGTTGGTGGTGGCAGGTGCAGCATACCTTGTTTTGGGCACTGCACTGAGACTCAGACTGCAGCACACAAACTGCCCATCTTTGATTAGCAGAAGCAGCCAGCTGGATCTCCAACAAGCAGCATAAGACATCTGCAGGACAGACCTGTCACAATCACACGGGCCGCCTTCTCAAAGCTGAGGCTGGGTTTGACTGCACCTAGCATGGTGGTAAAGGAAGTGGAGGAGGAAGAGTTGGGAAACTGTGCAGTGCAGTGAGGGCTAATGAAGCCTTCTGCGCCGTCATAAGTAACAGTCTTACTCGATGCTGGCATTTGAACCCCGCGCCTGGGCTGGACTCTGGCCAGCTGGCAATGGGGGAGGTAGGTTGCGGTCTGAGCAGGGGGAGGCATTGGTTACCAGACGGACTTGCTGTTAGAGCCACGGCGGGTCCTAGTGCCTGCCGGCTCTTTTATCAAATCTGACTGACGGAAATAGCAGTAGCTGCTGCTGTTCTCCTTTTGAAAAAAAATAAGTCAGAAACGACAGGGTGGGCACGGGCCCGAGTGCCCCCCCCCCCCGGATCCGCCTATGCATTGCCGTATAATTCTGAGAATACTGGCGTATAATGCCTATGATATTGCAGTATAATTTCTGTGATATTACCGTATAATTCTCGGAATACTGGTGTATAATTCCTGTGATACTGCCATATAATTCTCGGAATACTGGCGTATAATTCCCGTGATACTGGTCTATAATTCCTGTGATATTGCTGTATAATTCCTGTGATATTGCCCTATAATTCTCGGAAGACTGACGTATAATTCTCATGATACTGGCGTATAATTCCTGTGATATTGTCATATAATTCCAGTTATCCTGCCGTATAATTCCATATAAATCCATATAATTCCGTATAAATCCAGTCCAGTGGTGCTGCCATACAAGTTCAGTGGTGCTGTCATGTGCTGTATATTATTTACTCCAAATAAAGGGGTTATTAATATTTAATCCAAATAATTTTTACAGGGTTTGCCCTGTGAGGTGTAGGGGTACGCTCTCTTGTACCGCATATTGTGTTGTATAACTCCAGTAAAATAATGGAGAACAAACATTTGGAGGATAAAATAGGGAAAGATCAAGAACCACTTCCTCCTAGTGCTGAATCTGCTGCCACTAGCCATGACATAGACAATGAAATACCATCAACGTCGTCTGCCAAGGCCGATGCCCATTTTGATAGTATGCAAAATCCAAAAAGCCAAAGTTCAGTAAAAAGACTCAAAAAAAGAAATTTAAATGGTCTGAGGAGAAATGTAAACTTGCCAATATGTAATTTACGACACGGAGTGGCAAGGAACGGCTGAGGCCCTGGCCTATGTTCATGACTAATGGTTCAGCTTCACATGACGATGGAAGCCCTCATAACTGAGGCCTTGACACTTATGTTGGTGTTAGACGTGCGGCTGGTATCCGCCATTAGTGCAGTGGGATTTAGAGTGAGTTGGACATATAATTCCAGTGATTTGGACGTATAATTCCAGTTGGAATTGTATGTGTCGCTTGGGCTTAGTCATACAGCTACCTCATTGCACCTTTTCGACATCTTTTCATGAGGTGCTGTTTGGGGCCTAGTTTTTGAAAAGTGCCACCCTGTCTGACACTGCCGTATGAGTCCAGGGGTACTGCCGTATAAGTCCACCAATTGCAGAATTTTTTTAAAAAATGACAGGGGCGTGCTGGAGATGCTGTCAGTGGACCGAACAATTGCGTCCCACTCTCGACATTCAGCCACTGCGTGACACTACTAAATGGGCCAGGTGGTTGTGTCGCTTAGCTTAGTCATACAGCAATCTTGGTGCACCTTTTTTTCTTCTTTGCATCATGTGCTGTTTGGGGCCTTTTTTTGATATCTGCCCTCCTGTATGCCACTGCAGTGCCACTCCTAGATGGGCCAATTGTTTGTGTCGCTTGGCTTAGTTATACAGCTACCTCATTGCACCTCTTCTACATCTTTGCATGAGGTGCTGTTTGAGGCCCAGTTTTTGAAAAATACCATCCTGTCTGACACCGCAGTGCCACATCTAGATGGGCCAGGTGTTTGTGCCGCACACTTGTGTCGCTTAGCTTAGTCATCCAGCCACCTCGGTGCAACCTTTTGGACTAAAAACAATATTGTGAGGTGTGAGGTGTTCAGAATAGACTGGAAATGAGTGGAAATGAATGTTATTGAGGTTAACAATGCCAGCCACACATCTCTAATTTCTCATAGCACAGGGTAATATTAACTAGTGGTAGGTAATCAGCCGGCAATAGCTACTAAGAGGCTGCATCTTCCCACCTGCAAATGTGGGTGCCCCCATGGTTACAGGTATCATTAAGAGGGTTATCAGGCAAAAAGTACTAAGGGGTGCCACAAGAATTGAAAGGATCCCCCTATTTTTAATTTGGGTGCCCCTTCATTTTTGGAATCTTAAATATATTCTTACCCATCTCTGGACATTAGTTTTCTACAGTTTAGGGCTTATTACATGTTAATCAATCTGATCACCAAACAAGACCCTATAATGTCTATGGTGGGCACTTAGGGGAGATTTATTAAAGCTTGGTGGTAGATAAAGTGGAGAGGGATAATATGCCAACCAATCAGCTTCTATCATAATTCAAGCACAGCCTGTAAAGTGGCAGAAGCAGACATGTATAGTGCCTAGCTAAAGTATTCACCCCTCTTGGCTTTTTACCTATTTTGTTACATTACAACCTGTAATTTATTTATTTTTTAAATCTAAATTTTATGTGATGGATCTGCACAAAATAATCTAAGTTGGTGAAGTGAAATGAGAAAAATGTATATAAAAAATTATTTTTATAAATACAAATTTGAAACTTGGCATGTGCATATGTATTCACCCCTTTGCTACGAATCCCCTCAAAAGTTCTCGTGCAACCAATTACCTTCAGAAGTCACACAATTATTGAAATGAAGTCCATCTGTGTGCAATCTAAGTGTCACATGATCTGTCAGCATAAACACACCTTTTCTGAAAGGCCACAGGGGCTGCAACACCACTAAGCAAGAGGCATCACACCATGAAGACCAAGGAGCTCTCTAAACAAGTTAGGGACAAAGTTGTTGAGAAGTACAAGCCAGGGTTGGGTTATGAAAAAATATCCAAATCTTTGATGATCCCCCAGAGCACCATCATCTTCAAATGGAAAGAACATGGTACCACAACAAACCTGCCAAGAGAGGGCCAGCCACCAAAACTCACAGATCGGGCAAGGAGTGCATTAATCAGAGAGGCAGCACTGAGACCAAAGGTAACCCTGAAGGTGCTGCAGAGTTCCACAGCAGAAACTGGTGTATCTGCGCATGTGACCACAATAAGCCGTACACTCCATAGAGCTGGGCTTTATGGAAGAGTAGCCAGAAAAAAAGCCATTACTTAGTGTTAAAAATAAGAAGGCATGTTTTGAGTTTGCAAAAAGGCATGTGGATGACTCCCCAAATGTATGAAGGAAGGTACTCTGATCAGATGAGACTAAAATATAAGTTTTCGGCCACCAAGGAAAACGCTATGTCTGGCGCATACCCAACACATCCCATCACCCCAAGAACACCATCCCCATAGTGAAACATGGTGGGGACAGCATCATGCTGTGGGGATGCTTTTCAGCAGCAGGGACTGGTAAACTGTTTCGAGCCGAGGGAAAGATGAATGGTGCTAAATACAGGGATATTCTTGAGCAAAACCTGTTTCAGTCTGCCTGTGATTTGAGACTGGAACGGAGGTTCACCTTCCAGTAGGACAAAGACCCGAAGTATACTGCTAAAGTAGCACTTGAGTGGTTTAAGGGGAAACATTTAAATGTGTTGGAATGGCCTAGTCAAAGCCCAGATCTCAATCCAATTGAGAATCTGTGGTCAGACTTGAAGATTGCTGTTCACAAGCGGAAACCATCTAACATGAAGGAACTGGAAAAGTTTTGCCTTGAGGAATGGGTAAAAATCCAAGTGGCAAGATGTGGCCAGCTCATAGAGACTTATCCAAAGCGACTTGCAGCTGTAATTGCTGCAAAAGGTGGCTCTACAAAGTACTGACTTTAGGGGGGTGAATAGTTATGCACGCTGAAGTTTTCTGCTATTTTGTCCTATTTGCTGTTTGCTTTACAATAAATAAAAAAAATCTTCAAAGTTGTAGCCATGTTCTGTGAATGAAATGATGAAAACCTTCAAACAATCCTTTTTAATTCCAGGTTGTGAAGCAACAAAACATGAAACATGCAAAGGGGGATGAATACTTTAGCAAGGCACTGTACTTTATCTCTCTCCAAGCTTTGATAAATCTCCCCTCTAGTTTGAAAGAGAGGACAATGCTAGGCTCCAGCACTCCCCACTGGTTGTCTGTACCACTGGTGAAGAGGTAAACCACTTCAATTTTCTTCCAGCTGTGTAGGATAAGTGGGACTTGTCACCTGCAGTTATAATGTATATACGGAGAAACATGCACAACTATCCTCCGCAGTGAAGGAGTTAAATATTCTCTGTAATGTACAGTGGGAAATCTAAGTGCTATATCATTAGATAGGTTAAAATATTAATACAAATTTAGGACAGAAGCTTTGATTCATTTAAGAACAATAATGTACTGGTTAAAAATGGCAAAATAAAGCATTGCTACTTCTATTAAAAATACATTCTATATCTAGCACACGATGCCTGGCTTATGTACTGTAGCAACTGATGATCTACTTGAATTAATTAAACAGTTGGACTTCTCCAGTTTCTCTTACAGTATAAGAAGCAAATGCATGTTCCATTCCAGCCCTGCTAATTGCGCTGTGAAGACCTATAATTAAGAGTGACAACCTAATTCATCTATATTGCAAGGTTATAGTCTTTGATAGTTATCTCCTTCAGTGCAAGCCATTTTTTCAGTCTTTAGCATGAATCCAATTAGGTAAATGAACTGTCAGCTTTTCCAATCAAATAACAATTGCTGTTCACACACTGAGAAAGGTGGGTGTAAGTGCTAAATGTCAAACTGGCTATCACACAATTACGTTTTTAACTTTACAGCTGGGTACACACTATAAGATAAACAGTATTGTGCAATACAGTATATAGGGGCTAATTCAGGTTGGAACGCAGAACTAGAGCTGTGTAGCGGGGCATTTTTTGGGTTTTCTGTTTTGGTTTTGGATTCGGTTCCGCGGTCGTGTGTTTTGGATTCGGACGCGTTTTGGTAAAACCTCCCTTAAGAATTTATGTTGGATTCGGGTGCGTTTTGGATTCAGGTTTTTTTTTTTTTTTTTAAACCCTCAAAAACAGCTTAAATCATAGAATTTGGGGGTAATTTTGATCCTATAGTATTATTAACCTCAATAACCATAATTTCCACTCATTTCCAGTCTATTCTGAACACCTCACACCTCACAATATTATTTTTAGTCCTAAAATTTGCACCGAGGTCACTGGATGTCTAAGCTAAGTGACCTAAGTGGACGGCACAAACACCTGGCCCATCTAGGAGTGGCACTGCAGTGTCAGACAGGATGGCACTTATAAAAATAGTCCCCAAACAGCACATGATGCAAAGATAAATAAAAAAAATAAAAAAGAGGTGCAAGATGGAATTGTCCTTGGGCCCTCCCACCCACCCTTATGTTGTATAAACAGGACATGCACACTTTAACAAACCCATCATTTCAGCGACAGGGTCTGCCACACAACTGTGGCTGAAATGACTGGTTAGTTTGGGCCCCCACCAAAAAAGAAGCACAAACTGGCTCTACAGAGGCAAGATGTTCACCTCCTCCTCATCATCCGATTCCTCACCCCTTTCACTGTGTACATCCCCCACCTCACAGAGTATTAATTCGTCCCCACTGGAATCCACCATCACAGGTCCCTGTGTACTTTCTGCAGGCAATTGCTGGTAACTGTCTCCACGGAGGAATTGATTATAATTCATTTTGATGAACATCATCTTCTCCACATTTTCTGGAAGTAACCTCCTACGCCGATCGCTGACAAGGTTACCGGCTGCACTAAACACTCTTTCGGAGTACACACTGGAGGGGGGGCAACTTAGGTAAAATAAAGTCAGTTTGTGCAAGGGCCTCCAAATTGCCTCTTTTTCCTGCCAGTATACGTACGGACTGTCTGACATGCCTACTTGGATGCTGTCATTCATATAATCCTCCACCATTCTTTCAATGGTGACAGAATCATATGCAGTGACAGTAGACGACATGTCAGTAATCATTGGCAGGTCCTTCAGTCCGGACCAAATGTCAGTTTTCGCTCCTGACTGCCCTGCATCACCGCCAGCGGGTGGTTTTGGAAATTTTATCCTTTTCCTGGCAGCTCCAGTGGCAGTAGAAAATGAAGGAGGATCTGTTGGCGGGTCACGTTCCGCTTGAATTGACGAGTGTCTCACCAGCAGGTCTTTGAAAATCTGCAGACTTGTGTCTGCCGGAAAGAGAGATACAATGTAGGCTTTAAACCTAGGATCGAGCACGGTGGCCAAAATGTAGTGCAACAGATTGACCACCCGTGAATCCTGGTTAAGCGAATGAAGGGCTCCATCCACAAGTCCCACATGCCTAGCAGAATCACTCCGTTTTAGCTCCGCCTTCAATCTCTCCAGCAGCTTCTGCAAAAGACTGATGAGGGGAATGACCTGCCTTACGCTGGCAGTGTCTGAACTGACTTCACGTGTGGCAAGTTCAAAGGGTTGGAGAACCTTGCACAATGTTGAAATCATTCTCCACTGCGCTTGAGTCAGGTGCATTCCCCCTCCTTTGCCTATATCGTAGGCAGATGTATAGGCTTGAATGGCCTTTTGCTGCTCCTCCATCCTCTGAAGCATATAGAGGGTTGAATTCCACCTCATTAGCACCTCTTGCTTCAGCTGATGGCAGGGCATGTTCAGGAGTGTTTGCTGGTGCTCCAGTCTTCAGCACGCGGTGGCTGAATGCCGAAAGTGGCCTGCAATTCTTCGGGCCACCGACAGCATCTCCTGCACGCCCCTGTCATTTTTAAAAAAAACTATGCACCACCAAATTAATTGTATGTGCAAAACATGGGACGTGCTGGAATTTGCCCACATGTAATGCATGCATAATATTGGAGGCATTGTCCGATATCACAAATCCCCAGGAGAGTCCAATTGGGGTAAGCCAATCTGCGATGATGTTCCTCAGTTTCCGTAAGAGGTTGTCAGCTGTGTGCCTTTTATGGAAAGCGGTGATACAAAGCGTAGCCTGCCTAGGAACGAGTTGGCGTGTGCGGGATGCTGCTGCTGTTGTTGCTGCGGGAGGCAATACATCTACCCAGTGGGCTGTCACTGTCATATAGTCCTTAGTCTGCCCTGCTCCACTTGTCCACATGTCCGTGGTTAAGTGGATAGTGGGTACAACTGCATTTTTTAGGACACTGGTGACTCTTTTTCTGATGTCTGTGTACATTCTCGGTATCGCCTGCCTAGAGAAGTGGAACCTAAATGGTATTTGGTAACCGGGACACACTACCTCAAGTAATTTTCTAAGTCCCTGTGAACTAAAGGTGGATACCGGATGCACGTCTAACACCAACATAGTTGTCAAGGCCTGAGTTATCCGCTTTGCAACAGGATGACTTCTGTGATATTTAATCTTCCTCGCTGTTGGACTGTTGGACAGTCAATTGCTTACTGGAAGTAGTACAAGTGGTCTTCCGACTTCCCCTCTGGGATGACGATCGACTCCCAGCAGCAACAACAGCAGCGCCAGCAGCAGTAGGCGTTCCACTCAAGGGTCCATTGGAGGAATTCCAGTTAGGAGATGACTCGTGAGACTTGCCAGTGACATGGCCTGCAGGACTATTGGCGTTCCTGTCTAAGGAGGAAATTGACATTGAGGGAGTTGGTGGTGTGGTTTGCAGGAGCTTGGGTACAAGAGGAAGAAGGGATTTAGTTGTCAGTGGACTGCTTCTGCTGTCACCCAAAGTTTTTGAACTTGTCAATGACTTCTGATGAATGCGCTGCAGGTGACGTATAAGGGAGGATGTTCCTAGGTGGTTAACGTCCTTTCCCCTACTTATTACAGCTTGACAAAGGCAACACACGGCTTGACACCAGTTGTCCGCATTTGTGTTGAAATAATTCCACACCGCAGAGGTGATTTTTTTGTATTTTGACTAGGCATGTCAATGGCCTTATTCATCCCACGGACAAGAGGTGTCTCCCCGGGTGCCTGACTTAAACAAACCACCTCACCATCAGAATCCTCCTTGTCAATTTCCTCCTCAGCGCCAGCAACACCCATATCCTCATCCTGGTGTACTTCAACAGAAACATCTTCAATTTGAATATCAGGAACTGGACTGTGGGTGCTCCTTCCAGCACTTGCAGGGGGCGTGCAAATGGTGGTAGGAGCCACCTCTTCCCGGCCAGTGTTGGGAAGGTCAGGCATCGCAACCGACACAATTGGACTCTCCTTGGGGATTTGTGATTTAGAAGAACGCACAGTTCTTTGCTGTGCTTTTCCCAGCTTAACTCTTTTCATTTTTCTAGCGGGAGGATGAGTGCTTCCATCCTTATGTGAAGCTGAACCACTAGCCATGAACATAGGCCAGGGCCTCAGCCGTTCCTTGCCACTCCGTATCGTAAATGGCATATTGGCAAGTTTACGCTTCTCAGATGCTTTTACTTTAGATTTTTGGGTCATTTTAGTGAGCTTTTGTTTTTTTTGGGATTTTACATGCTCTCTACTATTAAAAAGGTGGAAAAATAGATCGAAGCGCTCTGACACCACCCAATTTTTACATACATACACCAGTAAGTGAAAAAATAAACAATAACAGTACCGTATTTTAAAAAAAAATCCAGATAATGATAAGGATTTTTCAGATTCTTTAACAAATTGTAGTTCCCTCACCTAAAAATGAGCATTTATAGCTCATATAGGGGTACAAGAGGAAAAAAAGAGAGCAATAGTGCAATTATCCTTTTTTTTCATAAAAATAAATTTATTTTATCCATCACATTTGTACCTAACAAAGGCAGTCAAAAGCATCCAGAAATCCACATAGACAATAGCAGCAACAGGTGTCAGTGTCCTGAAGATCAACGATGGAGATTTTCTGGATTAATACTTCAGTAGTGAAGTGTAACCCCTTCGCACCTATAGGAACATAGGTCGCTCGTGGGGGGTATAAATGAGAGAAACAGTGCAATAGTGCAGTTAACCTTTAAAAACATACACATTTATTTTCAAGCATTGCACTTACACCAACACAGACGGTAAATCACATAAAAATGTATCCCCAATGGCTTTAGCAGCGGCTAGTAGTCGGGTCCTGAATGCTCCAGATGGATAATGAAGTTAAGGATGGTGGCTCCGGAAACCATAATCCAAAACAGCAACCCGATATCAGCCAAAGATATAAGTCCAAATGGGAAGATACAGCAGGGAGACACGTACGCTTAACGCGTTTCAGACAATCTTTGTCCTTCCTCAGAAGCGTATAAAGGTCTCCCCAAACCTCCTCCTTATACCCTAACTAATACAGAATCAGCTGTGCTACATTTCCGCTAATCGGCAAAATGTCCAAACCGTACATGCGCACGGGAGTCGTGCGGCCGGATCCAGTATGGCCGTGCGTTCCATTCCACCGGAAATGTTTGTGCCAGAATCACGTGACCGGAATCCATCGTAGCCATGCGTTCCAACACACCAGAAGACGGTATAACAGCGGTTTATTTGTATTCCAATCCTTAGCAGCCTTTTAAATCACATAGGTGGCTGTTTACTCATACTAAATAGCGGGGTCATCAATTTATATAGCAATACCTCAAAAGAAAAAATAATATCAAAAACACATAATAATAACATAGAATAAAATCAAGCAGCAAATAAGACATAATTATGAGCAGCAGATAGGAAAATGGGACATAAAACGAAACAAATGCAAATGGTGCTACAATACTTTATAATTTACTATAAGGGACCTAACCTAAAAAACATTTCAATTCAAAGTCCCCATTTAAACCCTTGGGTGCAAGGGTACCTAAGTGATGTATCCATCTCATTTCTGATTGGGACAATCTATTCTCAATATTTCTAGTTCGACAATTGGGTTGTATCTGTTGTATCCCATAAAAACTACGTATATAGCACTCATTTGCATTATGATTCATCTTAAAATGAGAAGAGACAGTATGTGTTAATAATCCCTTACGGATGTTATAGATATGCTCTGCTGCTCTCACCTTTAAACATCTAGTGGTCTTTCCCACATAGAAATAACTTCAAGAACATTCCAGAACATATATAATGTTTTTTGAATGGCAAGTAATAAATTCTTTTATTTCAACACACTTGCCATTAATCGTCACATTAGTGATTTTCTTTTCTTTACTTTTAACAGTTTTGCACATTAGGCAATCACCACAATGGTGGTAGCCTTTAGTGCATATGCTCTGTCTTGGATTACACTCAATGTGGCTCTTCACCAGGTGATTTTTCAGGGAGGGAGCTCTTTTGTAGATAAAGATAGGTTTATCAGGGATAACACTTCCTAATATTGTATCTTGTTTGAGCAGTTTCCAATTAACATTAAAGATATTTTCTATCTCTTTATGTCTGGCATTAAATTGACTTATAAATGCCCATTGATAGTCCTTATTATCATCCTGTTTCTTTTTCTTTTCTTTCAAAAGGTCTCCTCTGTCAATCTTATCCAGTCTATCCCTAGTTTTCCTTAATAATTCTGGAGAGTATCCCTTGGCCTTAAATCTTTCCGATAAATCATTCTGTTGTTCAATACAAACAGCATCATCAGTACAATTTCTCTTGATGCGTATATACTGGCTAAAAGGAATCGATCCCAACCAATTGGAATGATGTTGACTCGTTACATCAATAAAGCTATTTAATATAAATGAGAGAAAAAGTGCAATAGTGCAGTTAACCTTTAAAAACATACACATTTATTTTCAAGCATTGAACTTACACCAACACAGATGGTAAATCACATAAAAATGTATCCCCAATGGCTTTAGCAGCGCCTAGTAGTCGGGTCCTGAATGCTCCAGATGGATAATGAAGTTAAGGATGGTGGCCCCGGAAACCATAATCCAAAACTGCAACCCGATATCAGCCAAAGATATAAGTCCAAATGGGAAGATACAGCAGGGAGACACGTACGCTTAACGCGTTTCAGACAATCTTTGTCCTTCTTCAGAAGCATATAAAGGTCTCCCCAAACCTCCTACTTATACCCTAACTAATACAGAATCAGCTGTGCTACATTTCCGCTAATCGGCAAAATGTCCAAACCGCACATGCGCACGGAAGTCGTGCGGCCAGATCCAGTATGGCCGTGCGTTCCATTCCACCGGAAATGTTTGTGCCAGAATCACGTGACCGGAATCCATCGTAGTCATGCGTTCCAACATACCAGAAGACGGTATAACAGCGGTTTATTTGTATTCCAATCCTTAGCAGCCTTTTAAATCACATAGGTGGCTGTTTGCAAAAAGGTTTAAAATTTGCCCCCTCTTACCAACCTAAATCATTTGATTTGTTTCTTGATGTTCAGAAGTTTACTCGAAAACTAACGATAAAACATTTTTTCCTTAATAAGGAAAAAGAAAAGGGATCTACCCCACCTGAACAAGAGTGTTCTGGGACGGGTTTTAAAGCACCCTCTACATTCTACCCAGCTCACTGTAAAGGTAGCTGTGTAGATGTTTTCAATAAGATTGTAACAGAGGAAATTGAAAAAACAATTAATATAAAGAAGAAAAGAAATTTAAATTTGAGCAAAAATTAATTTATTGCTCTAAAATCCCTAAAGGAGGACGATTCAGTAATTATAAAACCTGCGGATAAGGGTGGAGGGGTAGTCCTTATGGATAGGAAAGCATATATGGGTGAAATTACTAAACAGCTGAGTGATACTAAAACATATAAAAAAACTTAAAAGTGATCCCACATTAAGATCTTACCACTAAAGCATTAAATCAAAAGATAATAACTCAGACTGAATTTGACTATCTTAATTTGAAAGATCCATCGATACCCACAATTTATGTTCTTCCAAAGATACATAAGGACCGCCTCCACCCTCCCGGATGTCCAATTATTTCAGGGTGCAGCAGTATCACCAGTAATCTCTCTGCCTTTGTAGATTTTTATCTGGAACCATTGGTAGAGAATACAAGGGCATATTTAAAGGATACAGGTGATGTGTTACGCAAAATTTTCAGCTATGATTGGTGTGAGGGGGATCACCTTTGTTGTGCCGATGTTGGTACTCTATATACCATTATCGAGAAAGAGAAAGGCTTAGCTGCAGTTTCTTATTTTATAAATTTAAGCACTTTAGATGAGGGACTGAAGAAGTTTATTTAAGAAAGTTTTGCCTTTATTTTAATTCATAATTATTTTATCTTTGATGGAGTATTTTATTTGCAGCGGCGGGCACTGCCATGGGCATCAGGTTTGCTCCCAGCTATGCTAACCTATTTATGGCCCACTGAGAAGATCAAGTGGTGTTTGGTGGGGAAGAGCTGGGGGTAGGCCTGGTGTCATGGCTGCGCTTCATAGATGATATATTTTTTATATGGAGAGGAGATGTTCAGAAATTAAATTAATTTTGCACTTTTTTAAACTCCAATGAGGTTTCAGTTAGTCTGACGTTTTCCATAAGTACTGAAGAAGTGTCCTTTTTAGACCTAAAAACATATGTAGATGTTGGTCAATTAAAAACTAAAACATTCCGTAAAGGAACTGACTCAAATAGCTTTATTGATGTAACGAGTCAACATCATTCCAATTGGCTGGTATCGATTCCTTTTAGCCAGTATATACGCATCAAGAGAAATTGTACTGATGATGCTGTTTGTATTGAACAACAGAATGATTTATCGGAAAGATTTAAGGCCAAGGGATACTCTCCAGAATTATTAAGGAAAACTAGGGATAGAGTGGATAAGATTGACAGAGGAGACCTTTTGAAAGAAAAGAAAAAAAAACAGGATGATAATAAGGACTATCAATAGGCGTTTATAAGTCAATTTAATGCCAGACATAAAGAGATAGAAAATATCTTTAATGTTAATTGGAAACTGCTCAAACAAGATACAATATTAGGAAGTGTTATCCCTGATAAACCTATCTTTATCTACAAAAGAGCTCCCTCCCTGAAAAATCACCTGGTGAAGAGCCACATTGAGTGTAATCCAAGACAGAGCATACGCACTAAAGGCTACCACCATTGTGGTGATTGCCTAATGTGCAAAACTGTTAAAAGTAAAGAAAAGAAAATCACTAATGTGACGATTAATGGCAAGTGTGTTGAAATAAAAGAATTTATCACTTGCCATTCAAAAAACATTATATATGTTCTGGAATGTTCTTGTGGTTATTTCTATGTGGGAAAGACCACTAGATGTTTAAAGGTGAGAGCAGCAGAGCATATCTATAACATCCGTAAGGGATTATTAACACATACTGTCTCTTCTCATTTTAAGATGAATCATAATGCAAATGAGTGCTATATACGTAGTTTTTATGGGATACAACAGATACAACCCAATTGGCGAACTAGAAATATTGAGAAAAGATTGTCCCAATCAGAAATGAGATGGATACATCACTTAGGTACCCTTGCACCTAAGGGTTTAAATGGGGACTTTGAATTGAAATGTTTTTTAGGTTAGGTCCCTTCTGATTAATTTAAAAAGTATTGTAGCACCATTTGCATTTGTTTCGTTTTATGTCCCATTTTCCTATCTGCTGCCCATAATTCTGTCTTATTTGCTGCTTGATTTTATTCTATGTTATTATTATGTTTTTGATATTATTATTTTTTTTTAGGTATTGCTATATAAATTGATGACCCCGCTATTTAGTATGAGTAAACAGCCACCTATGTGATTTAAAAGGCTGCTAAGGATTGGAATACAAATAAACCGCTGTTATACCGTCTTCTGGTGTGTTGGAACGCATGGCTACGATGGATTCCGGTCACGTGATTCTGGCACAAACATTTCCGGTGGAATGGAACGCACGGCCATACTGGATCCGGCCGCACGACTCCCTTGTGCATGTGCGGTTTGGCCATTTTGCCGATTAGCGGAAATGTAGCACAGCTGATTCTGTATTAGTTAGGGTATAAGTAGGAGGTTTGGGGAGACCTTTATACGCTTCTGAGGAAGGACAAAGATTGTCTGAAACGCGTTAAGCGTACGTGTCTCCCTGCTGTATCTTCCCATTTGGACTTATATCTTTGGCTGATATCGGGTTGCAGTTTTGGATTATGGTTTCCGGAGCCACCATCCTTAACTTCATTATCCATCTGGAGCATTCAGGACCCGACTACTAGCCGCTGCTAAAGCCATTGGGGATACATTTTTATGTGATTTACCATCTGTGTTGGTGTAAGTGCAATGCTTGAAAATAAATGTGTATGTTTTCAAAGGTTAACTGCACTATTGCACTTTTTCTCTCATTTATACCCCCCACGAGCGACCTATGTTCCTATAGGTGTGAAGGGGTTACACTTCACTACTGAAGTATTAATCCAGAAAATCTCCATCTGCGATCTTCAGGACACTGACACCTGTTGCTGCTATTGTCTATGTGGATGTCTGGATGCTTTTGACTGCCTTTGTTAGGTACAAATGTGATGGATAAAATAAATTTATTTTTATGAAAAAAAAGGATAATTGCACTATTGCTCTCTTTTTTCCTCTTGTACCCCTATATGAGCTATAAATGCTCATTTTTAGGTGAGGGAACTACAATTTGTTAAAGAATCTGAAAAATCCTTATCATTATCTGGATTTTTTTTTAAAATACGGTACTGTTATTGTTTATTTTTTCACTTACTGGTGTATGTATGTAAAAATTGGGTGGTGTCAGAGCGCTTCGATCTATTTTTCCACCTTTTTAATAGTAGAGAGCATGTAAAATCCCAAAAAAAACAAAAGCTCACTAAAATGACCCAAAAATCTAAAGTAAAAGCATCTGAGAAGCGTAAACTTGCCAATATGCCATTTACGATACGGAGTGGCAAGGAACGGCTGAGGCCCTGGCCTATGTTCATGGCTAGTGGTTCAGCTTCGATCTATTTTTCCACCTTTTTAATTTATTTGTCTAGTTTTCTGGTGCAAGGGGATATGCACTGTGAATTATAGATTTTAGCTGCACCACTGACTACCTCTTTGCGCTGACTCTCAAAAACTCTATTATCTTTCATGCTCTCTACTATGACATTGGGCATCGGCCTTGGCAGACGACGTTGATGGCATTGAATCATCTCTGCCATGACTAGTGGCAGCAGCTTCTGCACTAGGTGGAAGTGGATCTTGATCTTTCCCTATTTTACCCTCCAAATTTTTGTTCTCCATTTTTTAATGTGTGGAATTATATGCCAGTAATATATCTGGAATTAGACGGCAGTAATGTCTGGAATTAGATACCACTAGATAGATACCAGATACCACTGTGACTGGAATGATGATGACCTATGCACAGTGACAGGACACTACCACAGCACCCTACAGCAGCAAGATGCAGCACAAGACACTGGACTTTTAGTAATGTACTGTAGTATACTGGTCACCACAATGCAGCACAAGACAATGAGTAGTGATATTGAGCACTGATGAGGATACTAGACCTGACACTGGGCAGCGAGAACAGCACTGGACTATTGTACTGTAGTATACGGGTCACCACAGTGCACCACAAGACAATGAGTAGTGATACTGAGCACTGATGAGGATACTAGAACTGACACTGGGCAGCGAGAACAGCACTGGACTATTGTACTGTAGTATACTAGTCACCACAATGCAGCACAGGATAATGAGTAGTGATACTGAGCAATGATGAGGATACTAGAACTGACACTGGGCAGCAAGAACAGCACTGGACTATTGTACTGTAGTATACTGGTCACCACAATGCAGCACAAGACAGTGAGTAGTGATACTGAGCACTGATGAGGATACTAGAACTGACACTGAGCAGCGAGATGCAGCACTGGACTATTGTACTGTAGTATACTGGTCACCACAATGCAGCACAAGACAATGAGCAGTGATACTGAGCACTGATGAGGATACTAGAACTGACACTGAGCAGCGAGAACAGCACTGGACTATTGTACTGTAGTATACTGGTCACCACAATGCAGCACAAGACAATGAGTAGTGATACTGAGCACTGATGAGGATACTAGAACTGACACTGGGCAGCGAGAACAGCACTGGACTATTGTATTGTAGTATACTAGTCACCACAATGCAGCACAGGATAATGAGTAGTGATACTGAGCAATGATGAGGATACTAGAACTGACACTGGGCAGCGAGAACAGCACTGGACTATTGTACTGTAGTATACTGGTCACCACATGCAGCACAGGACAATGAGTAGTGATACTGAGCACTGATGAGGATACTAGAACTGACACTGGGCAGCGAGAACAGCACTGGACTATTGTACTGTAGTATACTGGTCACCACAATGCAGCAGCAAGACAATGAGCACTGATCCTGAGCACTGATGAGGATACTAGAACTGACACTGAGCAGCGAGATGCAGCACTGGACTATTTTACTGTAGGTTACTGGTCACCACAATGCAGCACAGATACTGAGCACTGATATTGAGCTGATATTGAGCTTTCCACTCAGAGTACGTAGCCACGTCCTCTCGCTGTCTCGACAATGCACGAGTGAAAATGGTGGCGACGCACAGCTCTTTATATGGAATCCGAATCTCGCGAGAATCCGACAGCGGGATGATGGCGTTTTCCCCCGTTCGGGTTTTCCGAGTCAGGCGGGAAGAACCGAGGCTGCCTCGGACCCGTGTAAACCACGTGAAGTTCGGGGAGGTTCGGTTCTCGGAGAACCGAACCCGCTCATCTCTACGCAGAACGTGATCAAAATTTTGCACCAGCATGTCGCTGTTTGTTGCTGTTTGGCGATGCGTGTGTGCATTGTGGTGCATGCGCAAGTTTATCGATAATCGCCTGCTGTGCAAAAATCACAGCAGCAATCAGGTCTGAATCGGGCCCTGTGCCAGAATGATATATATTGTACAAAACATCTTAAAGTGCATATAGTGTTCCTGAAATAATAGCTGTAGCTCCCTGCTCTGTGTTCCTTGTGGGTGGCTCTGCTAGAACTTGCAGTATAGTTGTGTTGTGTTTTAAATAAACTTAGCAGCTATGCTACCTTTATTATCTGCATTTGGCAGATAAATTTATACCCCAAAGCCCTGTGCTATGATAGTAGAATGTAGCTGCAGTCAGGGGTGTCAGAACGTTTTTAGGTTGGGGGGGGGGGGCAAGATATAATCTTATTTTGGCGCCCCTAAATTGCTGAATCGCTAAAGGCCAGATCCACCTGAAATACATTGAGGACAGATCCACACTAAGGGGGTCATTCAGATCTGATCACTGCTGTATGTTTTCGCACAGCGGGCAATCAGGTATTAACTGCGCATTGGACAGCAACAAAGGGCATCTCTGGTCAGGGAGGGGATGATGCGAAAAATCCATTGGCACAGGTGTTCGCAAGGTGATTGACAGAAAGAGGCCGTTTGTGGGTGGTAACTGATCGTTTACTGGGAGTGTCCGGAAAATTGCAGGTGTCCCCAAGCGTTTTTAGTGAGGGTGTCTGATGTTAGCTCCGGCCCCGATCAGCCTGATGTGATCGCACTGTAGGAGTAAGTCCTGGGCTGCGCACAGACTGCACACAGTGGATTTTAGTGGATTTTAGCAGCAAATATACACTCCCCTTGGAGGTGGCGACTATTTGAACACAGAACAGCAAAATTAGCACTTCAGCTCTCCCATGTCACTCTAGTTTCCCACCATGTGCCCCATGTAGCAGGGAGAGTAGGTCAAGCACTAGCAGTGCTGGCGTCAAGGTGACTTTTAGTAGTGGCCATGGGAGTTACAGGGAGGGTGAGGGCAGGGATGCTGAGGGGGAGTTACAGGTAGGGTGAGGGCAGGGATGCTGAGGGGGAGTTACAGGGGGGGTGAGGGCAGGGATGCTGAGGGGGAGTTACAGGGAGGGTGAGGGCAGGGATGCTGAGAGGAAGTTACAGGGAGGGTGAGGGCAGGGATGCTGAGAGGGAGTTACAGGGAGCGTGAGAGCAGGGATGCTGAGGGGGAGTTACAGGTAAAGTGAGGGCAGGGATGCTGAGGGGGAGTTACAGGGAGGGTGAAGGCAGGGATGCTGAGGGGGAGTTACAGGTAGGGTGAGGGCAGGGATGCTGAGGGGGAGTTACAGGGGGGGTGAGGGCAGGGATGCTGAGGGGGAGTTACAGGTAGGGTGAGGGCAGGGATGCTGAGGGGGAGTTACAGGGAGGGTGAGGGCAGGGATGCTGAGAGGGAGTTACAGGGAGGGTGAGGGCAGGGATGCTGAGGGGGAGTTACAGGGAGGGTGAGGGCAGGGATGCTGAGGGGGAGTTGCAGGGAGGGTGAGGGCAGGGATGCTGAGGGGGAGTTACAGGGAGGGTGAGGGCAGGGATGCTGAGGGGGAGTTACAGGGAGGGTGAGGGCAGGGATGCTGAGAGGGAGTTACAGGTAGGGTGAGGGCAGGGATGCTGAGAGGGAGTTACAGGGAGGGTGAGGGTAGGGATGCTGAGGGGGGAGTTACAGGGAGGGTGAGGGCAGGGATGCTGAGGGGGAGTTACAGGGAGGGTGAGGGCAGGGATGCTGAGAGGGAGTTACAGGTAGGGTGAGTGCAGGGATGCTGAGGGGGAGTTACAGGGAGGGTGAGGGCAGGGATGCTGAGGGGAGTTACAGGGAGGGTGAGGGCAGGGATGCTGAGGGGGAGTTACAGGGAGGGTGAGGGCAGGGATGCTGAGGGGGAGTTACAGGGAGGGTGAGGGCAGGGATGCTGAGGGAGGAGTTACAGGGAGGGTGAAGGCAGGGATGCTGAGTGGGAAGTTACAGGGAGGCTGAGGGCAGGGGATGCTGACAGGGAGTTAGAAGGAGTGTGAGGAGCACTGAGGGGGGAGTTACAGGGAGGATGAGGGCTGGGACACTGAGGGGGGAGTTACCGGGAGGGTGAGGGCTGGGACACTGAGGGGGGAGTTACAGGGAGAGTGAGAGTAGGAATGCTGAGGGGGGAGTTACAGGGAGGGTGAAGGCAGGGGCACTGAGAGGGGAGTTACAGGGAGGGTGAGAGTAGGAATGCTGAGGGGGGAGTTACAGGGAGGGTGAGGGCAGGGGCGCCGAGGGTGGACTTACAAGGAGAGTGAGGGAAGAGGCCTATAAAAATAGCTTTATTAGAGGAGAGCCATCCCCCCCCCCCAACTGTCGATTTCCATATATTTGGAGTGTAAGTGCCTCCTCACTTCTTTAGGAAAAGGCAGCAGTCTGTCACACGTGGGTTTCTGTCTGTGTGCTGCGGAGATCCCTTTGTTTTAGAGCAGCCCACTGGGGAGGCGGAGCTCGGGACTCGGAGACCTGGGCGGGTGGGTGGCACATCTCTTCATGCCGCCGGCGCCGCTGCTGAGCTGCCTGTGGTAAGTGAGACAGGCTCTGGCAGCAGCGACAGCAACAGGCAGGACAGTGCGGCTCCCTCAGTAAGGAGGCAGAGAGGGGGGAGCTGCTTTTCATGCTGCCGGAGCAGCTGCTGCCTGTCTCAGTGACAAGCGCTGGCAGCCGGCAGCAATAGCAGCACTTCTCAGCAAGGAGGTGTGACAGGGAGACAGAAAGTGTCAGGGAAATAGTGCGTGACAGAAAGACACTGGGTGACATAAAAATAGTGGGTGACATGGTGAGGGAGACGGAGGTACTAGGTGATGGAGATAGTGGGTGACAGGGAGATAGAGGGTGACATGGTGAGGGTGACAGGTGGATAGTGGGTGACATGGTGAGGGTGACAGGGGGATAGCGGGTGACATGGTGAGGGTGACGGGTGGATAGCGGGTGACATGGTGAGGGTGACGGGTGGATAGCGGGTGACATGGTGAGTGTGATGGGGGAATAGCGGGTGACATGGTGAGGGTGACGGGTGGATAGCGGGTGACATGGTGAGGGTGACGGATGGATAGTGTGTGACTCTGGGCGGGATGTACTAAAGGGAAAATGCGGTAAAACCCCCGTTTTCAGGGGTTTTACCGCATTTTCATATGTACTAAGGCCCCACCGCTTGGTTTACGCCGCCGGGGGTATCGCCATCTTTTGATGGTGATACCCCATAGAAGCATATGGGCTTCTTACCGCCGCCGCTGACCTGCGCCGCTCACAACGATCTCTCAACCCCCGGACCCCCTCCTCCTTCTCCCCCGCAGCACAGCCTTGTCTCTTTTCAGCTGCAGGGAGGAGAAGGAGGATCACGGGGACTCCCTGCAAGTCACCTCCCGGTGCTGGGAGGTGACGGAAGCAACCACAAACCTTGTCCTGCGGACCACCACTGATCGCAGGACACCCCTGGCATCGCTCTGTGATTCTAATCGCATATGTTAGTACATATGCGATTAGCATCATTGCGTTGACCAGCGATGACCCGCGATCAGTGACAGTACATCCCGCCCATGGTGAGGGTGACAGGGGGATAGCGGGTGACATGGTGAGGGTGACAGGGGGATTACGGGTGACATGGTGAGGGTGACAGGGGGATAGCGGGTGACATGGTGAGGGTGACAGGGGGATAGCGGGTGACATGGTGAGGGTGACAGGTGGATAGTGGGTGACATGGTGAGGGTGACGGGTGATAGTGGGTGACATGGTGAGGGTGACGGGATAGCGGGTGACATGGTGAGGGTGACAGGGGGAAAGCGGGTGACATGGTGAGGGTCACGGGTGGATAGCGGGTGACATGGTGAGGGTGACAGGGGGATAGCGGGTGACATGGTGAGGGTCACGGGTGGATAGCGGCCCTTCGGGTGACATGGTGATGGTGACGGGGGGATAGCGGGTGACATGGTGAGGGTGACGGGTGGATAGCGGGTGACATGGTGAGGGTGACGGGGGGATAGCGGGTGACATGGTGAGGGTGACGGGGGGATAGCGGGTGACATGGTGAGGGTGACAGGGGGATAGCGGGTGACATGGTGAGGGTGACAGGGGTATAGTGGATGATAGGGCACAGTCAACCTCCTAACCCCCCCCCCCCCCCTCCCACTTCACGATGACAGGAGCAGGGGATGCCTCCCAGCAGCATAGACAGCCTCCTCTCCCCTTTATCCCCCATCACAGGGAATGATTCCTGTGTCACAGGCAGCTTCCTTCCCCTCTCCCTCTGTCACAGAGGATGATGCCTCCAGCCGCCTCTTCCCTCTCTCCGCCACGCTGTCCCCGGGGATGCCTCCAGCCGCACAGTCCACAGCCAGCCGCACAGTCCCGCTCACCTTTCTGGCTCCGGGCTCCGTAGATCCGCCGCCTGCATCCATCGCGCAGGGAGAGATCCTTCTCCCTCATGCTGACGGCCGGATAGCTCGCACCTCACAGAGCAGAGCTCAAGGAGGCGGAGCTCCTCTGGCTGCAGTCATGCTGCTGCCGCTGCTGCTGTGGGACTAGCAGCGCAGCGGCAGCAATAACAATAAAAGAAAAAATGCCTAAAAATGACGGGGGAGGGGCGCACCCGACCTGGGACGCTCACACTGCACGGAGCGGAGGATGTAATGTGCGGTCTTTCACGTGACCGCACATCGCTTCTCCGCTCCTCCTGTATCTTGATCAGCGCCTCTCTATGTTTGGGGGGGGGGCGTGCTGCCCCCTTGCCCCCCCAGTTCCGACGCCTCTAGCTGCAGTACCCAAAACTATTCACCTCTCATTGGTTACATGCTGCTGCACTTCCCTTCTACAGCCAATGACATTCGGATTGTAACTCTTAGGGGCTCTCATCCAATGTATTTATGTGAATGCAGTGTACCATAACGAGAGCAAATAAAATTAAAAAAATTGTACTCAGGATTTCAGTTTTCCTTCATGTTACAATGACCCACGAATCAGATGACACAGTTCATTCTTAACTTTGTCTTTTTCCATCTTTAAATACAAGTAGGAAATGTTATAAGTCTAAATATAAAGGAGCTGATGCAGTCTTACCATTTGTTAAAGGTATTTTGTGTGAATTCACTCCATACATGCTAAGATATTGGGGGTCATTCCAAGATGATCGTAGCTGTGCTAAATTATAACACAGCTATGATCATTCACACTGACATGCTGTGGAGATGTGTCCGGTCCCCCGAGACACATCCCTTCAGCAGCACGCAGGGGATCTGTGTCCCCTGCGGAAGTGTGTGCGGGGCAGCGCTGGGGCAGTTGGTCTGCCCCCAGCGTTTGTCCGTGGGCAGGAGCGGCGGGTGTCCGGTGCAGGGATTACCCTTTTCCCTGCACCGGACCGGAGGCTGCGTGAGGATTCAAATGTTGGCGCCCTCCGGGAGCCAATCGCGGCTCCCGGAGCGGCAGCCAGTCAGAGAGGGACGCGGCGAGCCAATCGGCGCTCGCCGCGTCATAGGCCCCGCCCCCGGCGTCTGACGTCAGACGCCGGGCGGGAGCCTAAAGAAAAGGCCGCGCCGAAGAGCGGCAAAGAAGACGGGCGGGAGCAGCGGAGAAGATGGTCGGCGCGCTGGAGCGCAGAAGATAGTCCGGCGCCGAGGAGAAGACGACGGCCGTGGGAAGAGGAGCTCCGGTGGCCGCGGAAGAGGCCTGAAGACTCCAGCCCTGGGAAAGAAGATGTCCAGCGGCGGCTGGACGCGGCGATGCGACGGCGGCACCGCTGGCCAGGACGGGCCAGCGGCCGAAGAGGGCACCGAAGATCCCTGGAGCAGGTGAGGCCTCAGTGAGACAACTTCACCCCCTCCCTTTTCCTCCCTCGACCACCAGGGACGGGCATTAGGCCCGAGGGCACAATTCAGGCACTAGGCCTGTGGCGCAGTTAGGAGTTTGGGGGACAATATTTGATTAGGTGGTTTGGGCATTAGGCCCAAGCCACCCTACCCCTGGGGCACCAGTTAGGCGGGCACTAGGCCCGGGGGCAAATCAGGCAATAGGCCTGTGGGCAATAGAGGGCGTTAGGCCCTAGTGTATTTGTGGCCAATTAGGGATACATTAAGGTGACCCTGGGCATTAGGCCCAGGTCACCCGACGGGCAGCAAGTTAGGCGGGCGCTAGGCCCGTGGGCGAAGTCAGGCCTCCGGCCTGTGTGTAGTTAGGGGGCGCTAGGCCCAGTGAGTAAGTACCCCCCCCCCCCCAAGGTGAATAAAGGTGGCACTGGGCACTAGGCTCGGGCCACCCGGAGGTGTTTAGGTGGGCAGGCCGTGTGGCATCCACCCCCTTCCAGCGGCAGGTAGGGATTTAAAGGGACAACACCGTGTGATCTTGCATTCCGATATTGTGATGTATGTTGTTACCGTGCAGGGCAAATTGTCTGTGTTTGCATAGTTTTGTTGCACCACACCCACAGAGCTAGTTTGAGGGCTCTGCCGTTGTAGTTAGTATAGGGTGTGACACTAGGGTAGAGTTAGGCCCTGCACGGCTGTTTCTCTTTGCCTCCTTACAGGGACCTGTAAGTGGAGAAGATCGGAGTGCAAGACTTGTGACGGTGAGTAGCATCCGTGTACGTTTGTCCCTTGTCTGTCCCCGAGCGCCGGAGTCGGGATTGCTCACGGACGTGAGAATCCTTTTCATCACACTACGTGCGAAAGCGCGAGTGTGTGAAATCTGGGTGGCTGAGGCTTTGTGCCGGTGATGACCATTCACCCAACCGGTGAAGGTCGCGGTCACCCCTGGGGTATCCCCTGTTCCAGTGGAAGAAGGGTCGATACCCCCTTTAATGTAAACCATTCTCTCCTCAGCTCGGTCGTTCGGTCAGCTCCGAGAGGGAATCGCCGTGTCCGGATCCGACTGAAGATTTCCAGGTCCGTTGGAGGTTCCGGTACCTGAAGGTGAGAGAGAGCGGCGCCTGGTGAGTACAGAGTCTACACCTGCACGGCAGCAGGCACCACACGCACCGCAGGCGCACCCTCTCACACTTGGCGTAGTCGGCAGGATCAAAGAGACCGGATCACGGACACGATGTGGAACGCCACCAAGAAGACCTCCCTGCGGACGGCTCCGGAGAAGACTCACCCCCGGATGTGTGCGGACCAGAGCGACTGGGTGACGGTGTCTGGGGCAGACATCCTGAAGATGGTGCAGTGGTTGGTCCAGCGTGGAAAAGAAGAGCGCCGGGAGAAGGGGCGCAAGAAGGCCGCTGTGACGCCCTGCAAGAAATGTCGGCAAACAGGTCACTTTGCCGGCGAGTGTACTTGGCGAGAGACGTCCCCAAAGAAGGTGGTCCTGGAAGCGGACCGAAGACGTCAGAAGGGCCAAGCGAAGGAGTACTGGTGTTTGCTCTGCGGAAACTACGGGCATGAGCACAACAGTTGTCCCTGGGACGAAGAGTTGAGCGAAGACGAGGTTGATTCCCGGTGTGAAAGCTGTGGAGATCCCCGACATCGGCTCCTGGAATGTCCATGGACGGAAGACAGGACGGACTACGAGGCCACGGTGAAGCAGATGACGGAGTCTCGTCAGCAGCTTTGGGACCGGGTGGCTGCAGAGCCTGTGTGTGCGCTCTGCGAGGCGAGAGGGCATGCGCTTCCCGACTGTCCGTGGAATGAAGACCGGATGATTGCGGATGGACGCGCCCAGAGATGGGAGGAGGAAACCAGGGAAATGGAGCGGAAGACCCTGCTGGAAGTTAGTTCGCAGGTGCCCATTTCCTCTGAGCCGGAACAAACGGGTGAAGATTCCCCAGCGAATGAGGTGGACAAGGGACCCATCTTGGAGAAGGTGGCAGTGGCCCTCCCTTGTTGGAAGTGTCGGCGACCAGGACATGCGGCCAGTGAGTGCCCCTGGGAAGATGCCGCGGACCTACTCTGTCCCAAGAAAGTGACCCCAGTAACGAAGGATCCTTTCCCGCAGCAGGCGGAGGTGGACGACTGGGAGGAGAAGAGACCACGCTGCGAAGAAAAGCGTGAAGACCCAGTGACTGAGACGCCCGGGATCTCCCCGCGAAGGAACCGGCCACGTCCAGGACGTGCGGAACAGGAGTGTCCTGGGTACCAAAAGATGCCAGCGGAAGCGAAGGAGTACGCTGAGGCAGTCACGATGCCAGCGGAAGCGAAGGAGTACGCTGAGGAAGCAGAGGTGCCAGCGGAAACGAAGGAGTACGCTGAGGAAGTAACGATGCCAGCGGAAGCGAAGGAGTACGCTGAGGAAGTAAAGATGCCAGCGGAAGCGAAGGAGTATGCTGAGGAAGTAACGATGCCAGCGGAAGCAAAGGAGTACGCTGAGGACGCAGAGGTACCAGCGGAAGAGACTAAGTACGCTGAGGAGGAAAACGATACCCCAGTACAGATATCGGAGGAGGACTCGGACTACGGAGAGCTGTCCGCCGACGAATCCCTCCCAGAACAGATGGAGGACGACTCTGGCATAGGAAGTGCCGACGAGAGTGACGGGCAGGATCGGGTGGAGTCATGCTCCCAGTTGAATGCCCTCCGTGAAGAGGAGGAGATAGTCCTGGAGCAAGAGTACCTGCCGGGAGTGCCGAAATGGACGGACGTACGGGGGCAGGATCGTGATGCCGTGGGAGGACCCGTTCCAGAGGAAGACACAGGACCTTTGGAGATGCCCCACGAGGAAATTCGACATATGATGGCTGTTGCCTGGGAGGAAATGGATGCCCCGGAGGATTCCGCTGTTGGGTGGTGGTCGGTACCACGCCCTGAAGACAGGGACGATGTCCCAGACGATCTGGAAGGCCAAGAGTGGGGGACTGCTGTCCCCGTGGAGGAAGATTCCCCTTGGTGGCCCACGTTGAGCGACCGTGGGGAGATGCCACTTCCCCAGAGGATCCACCGATGGAGGTCAGGAGGAACGAAGAAGAGGAACCCGGAACTGGAGGTGGAAGGATGTGGGGTCACAGCCTGTCCGGGCTGGACCCTTGAACACAACCTCGCCGGAGGGACCTCGGAATTCCCTGACCCGCGGACAATGGACGTCGTGGAGAACTTTGTAGGGACTACAAAGGAAAAAGGGGGGGGAAATGTGGAGATGTGTCCGGTCCCCCGAGACACATCCCTTCAGCAGCACGCAGGGGATCTGTGTCCCCTGCGGAAGTGTGTGCGGGGCAGCGCTGGGGCAGTTGGTCTGCCCCCAGCGTTTGTCCGTGGGCAGGAGCGGCGGGTGTCTGGTGCAGGGATTACCCTTTTCCCTGCACCGGACCGGAGGCTGCGTGAGGATTCAAATGTTGGCGCCCTCCGGGAGCCAATCGCGGCTCCCGGAGCGGCAGCCAGTCAGAGAGGGACGCGGCGAGCCAATCGGCGCTCGCCGCGTCATAGGCCCCGCCCCCGGCGTCTGACGTCAGACGCCGGGCGGGAGCCTAAAGAAAAGGGCGCGCCGAAGAGCGGCAAAGAAGACGGGCGGGAGCAGCGGAGAAGATGGTCGGCGCGCTGGAGCGCAGAAGATAGTCCGGCGCCGAGGAGAAGACGGCGGCCGTGGGAAGAGGAGCTCCGGTGGCCGCAGAAGAGGCCTGAAGACTCCAGCCCTGGGAAAGAAGATGTCCAGCGGCGGCTGGACGCGGCGATGCGACGGCGGCACCGCTGGCCAGGATGGGCCAGCGGCCGAAGAGGGTACCGAAGATCCCTGGAGCAGGTGAGGCCTCAGTGAGGCAACTTCACCCCCTCCCTTTTCCTCCCTCGACCACCAGGGACGGGCATTAGGCCCGAGGGCACAATTCAGGCACTAGGCCTGTGGCGCAGTTAGGAGTTTGGGGGACAATATTTGATTAGGTGGTTTGGGCATTAGGCCCAAGCCACCCTACCCCTGGGGCACCAGTTAGGCGGGCACTAGGCCCGGGGGCAAATCAGGCAATAGGCCTGTGGGCAATAGAGGGCGTTAGGCCCTAGTGTATTTGTGGCCAATTAGGGATACATTAAGGTGACCCTGGGCATTAGGACCAGGTCACCCAACGGGCAGCAAGTTAGGCGGGCGCTAGGCCCGTGGGCGAAGTCAGGCCTCCGGCCTGTGTGTAGTTAGGGGGCGCTAGGCCCAGTGAGTAAGTACCCCCCCCAAGGTGAATAAAGGTGGCACTGGGCACTAGGCTCGGGCCACCCGGAGGTGTTTAGGTGGGCAGGCCGTGTGGCATCCACCCCCTTCCAGCGGCAGGTAGGGATTTAAAGGGACAACACCGTGTGATCTTGCATTCCGATATTGTGATGTATGTTGTTACCGTGCAGGGCAAATTGTCTGTGTTTGCATAGTTTTGTTGCACCACACCCACAGAGCTAGTTTGAGGGCTCTGCCGTTGTAGTTAGTATAGGGTGTGACACTAGGGTAGAGTTAGGCCCTGCACGGCTGTTTCTCTTTGCCTCCTTACAGGGACCTGTAAGTGGAGAAGATCGGAGTGCAAGACTTGTGACGGTGAGTAGCATCCGTGTACGTTTGTCCCTTGTCTGTCCCCGAGCGCCGGAGTCGGGATTGCTCACGGACGTGAGAATCCTTTTCATCACACTACGTGCGAAAGCGCGAGTGTGTGAAATCTGGGTGGCTGAGGCTTTGTGCCGGTGATGACCATTCACCCAACCGGTGAAGGTCGCGGTCACCCCTGGGGTATCCCCTGTTCCAGTGGAAGAAGGGTCGATACCCCCTTTAATGTAAACCATTCTCTCCTCAGCTCGGTCGTTCGGTCAGCTCCGAGAGGGAATCGCCGTGTCCGGATCTGACTGAAGATTTCCAGGTCCGTTGGAGGTTCCGGTACCTGAAGGTGAGAGAGAGCGGCGCCTGGTGAGTACAGAGTCTACACCTGCACGGCAGCAGGCACCACACGCACCGCAGGCGCACCCTCTCACAATGCGGGGGGGACACCCAGCACAGGGCTATCCCGCCCCGCATTTCAGTGACCCCCCCCACAGAAGTGCAAAGACATCGCACAGCGCCGATGCCTTTGCACTTCAAGAGTAGCTCCCGACCAGCGCAGCTTTAGCGTACTGGCTGGGAGCTACTCATCGTTCCCCGGCCCGCAGCGGCTGCGTGTGACGTCATGCAGCCGCTGCGACCCGCCCCCGTTAGGTCCAGCCACGCCTGCGTTGGCTGGACCGCGCCACAAAATGGCAGACAAACGCCGCCGTTCTGCCTCCTCCCGCCCAGCAACCGCCTCTGCCTGTCAATCAGGCAGAGGCGATCGTAGTGGCCTGACGGCCTTTGGGGCGTCTGGCATGCGCCGGCGCACTGTGGCACCGGTGCATGCGCAGTTCTGACCTGATCGCACAGCTGCGATAAACTGCAGCGTGCGATTGGGTCAGAATGACCCCCATTAGGCGCACACAAGAATAGGCAATGCAGATTCCTACACACTTTAATTGCATCTATACATGAGGCAGACCTGGAGTGACAGGACATTCTCACACAGGTAAAGTACAATGAGGACACACATGCCTATGTGGGCTAGTCAGACCTGGGCATTACGGAGAATGTGCATTGTGGACGATTAGATTTGCACCTAGTACAGGGTAGATGCTAGTGCATATTTATGATTATTATTATTATTATTATTATTATTATTATTATTATTATTATTTATATATTAACAGTTTCTTGTATAGTGCAGCAAATTCCGTTGCGCTTTACAATTGGAAATAACAATGATATAACAAAACTGGGTAATAACAGACAGACATAGAGGTAGGAAGGCCCTGCTCGCAAGCTTACAATCTATAGATGCATACTGATGACTAATAGCCAGCCAGATGACTGTGCTACATACGCAGGCAGATCTCTATATGTGTCATTTGAATATAAACGTTATGGTAAGAACTTACCGTTGATAACGTGATTTCTCCTATGTCAACAGGTATCCACAGGATAACATTGGGATATGCCGGAGCGACAGCGGAAATGGCACCAAACTGTCACGAGCTTTCTGGCCTCCCAGGATGCATCGGGGCTTCTCCATATAATCCCGCCCACTGACTCAGTCAAATCAGTTATTTCCACAGCAATTTAGGCAGGAGCATCAGGTAGAAACCTATTCAGGCGATAAGAACACATATGCACACCTTACCATGCAAGAGGGAAGAGGTTTAGTGATTATAAAGACCTCAAGTCAGGTGCGTCAGGGTGGGATCCCTGTGGACATAGGAGAAATCACGTTATCA
The DNA here is from genome assembly GCF_028390025.1 of Pseudophryne corroboree. Taxonomy (NCBI): domain Eukaryota; kingdom Metazoa; phylum Chordata; class Amphibia; order Anura; family Myobatrachidae; genus Pseudophryne; species Pseudophryne corroboree. Next base: position 217,687,660 of record NC_086447.1, read on the forward strand.
ACGGTAAGTTCTTACCATAACGTCTATTTCTCCGGCTGGGTCCACAGGTTATCCACAGGATAACATTGGGATTCCCAAAGCCAGTTTTAGTGGTGGGGACACTCCTGATTAGACAGGAGAACCTTTCGCCCGAATTCAGCGTCATGAGAGGCAAAAGTATCCATGACATAATGTCTAATGATAGTGCTAATGGAAGACCATGTGGCTGCCTTACAAATCTGTTCTGCTGAAGCACCATGTTGTCCTGCCCATGAAGGACCTACCTTACGTGTAGAGTGAGCAGAGACATTAGCCAGAGTAGGGAGATCAGCATGAGAATAAGCTTCTGAAATTACCATTCGGAGCCATCTTGCCAGCGTCTGTTTACTAGCAGGCCATCCTCTTCTATGAAGTCCGTAGAGGATGAAGAGAGAATCTGTTTTTTCTGATGGCACTAGTACGATCTACGTAGATTCTTAACGCCCGGACCACGTCCAGCGACAGTTCTTCCGCAAAAAGTCCCAATACCTGAAAAGCTGGGACTACAATCTCCTTGTTAAGGTGAAACTTTGAAACCACCTTCGGAAGATAACCAGATCTAGTTCAGAGAACTGCCTTATCTGGAAAAAATATTAGAAAAGGAGACTTACACGACAGTGCTCCTAAATCTGACACTCTTCTAGCTGACGCCATTGCCAGTAGAAAGAGCACTTTAGCCGTCAACCATTTAAGATCTGCTCTCTTAAGTGGTTCAAACGGAGGTCCCTGAAGGATTCTAAGAACTAGATTCAAATCCCAGGAAGCTGCAGGAGGAACAAACGGAGGTTGAATGTGTAAAACTCCATGAAAGAAAGTACGCACATCCTATAAGTCAGAAATCTTTCTCTGAAACCATACAGTTAATGCTGATACTTGAACTCTCAAGGAAGCTACTTTCAACCCCTTATCCAATCCTGCTTGAAGGAAATCCAAAATCCTGGATACTTTAAAAGATCTTGGATTCAAACTTTTTTCACTACACCAATGAATTTAGGCTTGCCATATTCGATGATAAATATGAGCTGAAGAAGGCTTTCTTGCTCTAAGCATAGTTTGAATTACTTGTTTTGAAAATCCTCTAGCTTCTAGGATAGAGGTCTCAATAGCCACGCCATCAAAGACAGATGATCCAGATGGCTGTGATAACAAGGACCCTGCATTAGTAGATCTGGACGTTGAGGGAGCAGTTTTGGAGCTTCCACAGACATCCTTAGTAGATCTGTGTACCAATGCCTTCTGGGCCAAGCTGGAGCTTTTAGAATTATGGCTCCCTTTGCTTGCTTTATTTTTCTCACTACCCTGGGTAACAGGGAGATTGGAGGAAACAGATATGCCAGATGAAACTTCCAATTCACTGACAGTGCGTCTACAAGGATTGCTCCAGGATCCTTTGTTCTTGATCCGTATAATGGAACTTTGTTGTTCAGACGAGATGCCATGAGATCTCTGGCAAACCCCATCTGTTTACTATGGTCTGAAACATTCCTGGATGTACTGCCCATTCGGTTTCCTGAATGGTGTGTCGACTGAGAAAAACTGCTTCCCAGTTCAGTACTGCTGGAACAAACACTGCTGACAATGCTGGAAGATGGAGCTCTGCCCACCTTAGTAAGTGAGCTACTTTCTCCACCAGTCTTTTGCTGTGAGTTCCTCCCTGATGATTGAGGTACGCTACTGCTGTTGCATTGTCTGAGCGGATTTGGACTGGACTTCCTTGCAAACTGTCCTTTGCCTGAACTAGTCATATATATATGGCCCTTATTTCCAGCAGATTTATTGGCAGGCGACTGTCCCTTATGGTCCATTTTCCCTGGAACCAAAGGCTTTCGAGCACCGCTCCACAGCCCTGAAGACTGGCATCTGTTGTCAGGACTTGCCATTCCTTTATTCAAAAGGGTCTCCCTTGTTTAACTAGTTCGTCTGTAGCCACCAAGCTAGAGACCTTTATACGTTTACCGGGAGATTTATCATCTGTGTTTTTTTTATTTTATTTATTATTGTCTGATAATTTCCGTTCCATTTGGTCAGAATAAGGTGATGTAGAAGCCTGGACTGGAATTGTGCATATTCCACCATGTCGAACGTTGGCACCATCAGACCCAACAGTCACATTGCTGCATGGACTGACATTGTCTGACTGTGCAACGACTCCTGAGACATTACCTGCACCTTTGATATCTTTTTCTCTGGTAAGAAAATTCTCTGTAGACCGGAGTCCAATATGGCCCCCAAATGAACCCTCCGTTGTGACGGATTCAGAGACGACTTTTCCCAGTTTATGAGCTACCCGTGTCTTTGTAGACAAACTATTGTCTGTTGAAGATGGCTCAAAAGTAATTCCTGCGATTGTGCTAGGATAAAAAGATCATCAAGGTATGGAAAAATTCTTATCCCCTGCTTGCAGAGATAAGCTGCCATAACCACCACAATTTTGGTAAACACCCTGGGTGCTGTTGCTTGCCCGAAGGGCAAAGCTTGGAACTGAAACTGTTGCTGGAGGATAGCAAACCTGAGGTAACATTGATGCGACCGTGCTATGGACACATGTAGGTAAGCATCCTGTATATTTAGAGATACCATGTAATCTCCCGGTTCCATGGCCAAAACTATGGAGTGTAACGTCTCCATGTGGAACCCTGGAACCCAAATATATTTGTTTAACATTCTGAGATTGAGGATTGGTCGGAACGACCCATTTGGTTTCTGAATCAAGAAAAGATTGGAGTAAAAACCCTGTCCCCGTTGTGACGGGGTACTGGGACAATTACACCAGACTGAAGCAATTTCTGAACTGCTTCTTGCAAGGCCCTGGCTTTCGATTATATTCGAGACGGGCTGGTGCAAAAAAACTTCTGAGGAGGCTGCCTCCTGAAGGGGAAACCATAACCGAGAGATACCACCTTCTGCACCCAAGCATCTGTCGTCGACTGCTGCCATATGTGTGCAAATTGAAGGAGTTGGCCCCCAACCCTGGAATCCTCCAGGCAGAGGCCCGTACCCGCAGACTGATGGCTTCTGTTCTGGCTTTCTACTAGCCCATTGCTTCCTACCCCTGGCTGATTTATTGAACTGGGGTTGTTTAGACTCCTCTTTCACTTTTGCTTTGCCTTGCCATCGGAATGGCCGAAATTTTGCACCCCTAGTCTTAGGGTTATAACTAGCTGGAAATCTGACTTTTTTGGATTCAGCTTCCGATTCTAGAATATCTGTCAATTGTTTTCCAAACAAAATATCACCAGTGAAAGGCAACGCTTCAAAAGCTTTCTTGAATTCTGCATCCGCTTTCCAAGTGCGTAGCCAAACTGCTCTACGAACGGCTACTGTCAAGGCGGATGCTTTAGAAGCAATCATACCCATATCAATTGCTGCTTCTTCAAATATTGCGCAGCTTGTCTTATACGGCCTAGATAAGACTGCTGCTCCCTGGTAGGAGTGGAGAGGCCATTCTCTAGTTCCTCCCCCATTCTACCATTGCCCTTGCCATCCAGGCTAAAGCCATAGCATGCCTTGTCACTGCCCCTGAGAGAGAAAATATATTTTTTTAAGAAACTATCTACTCTTCTATCTGTGACATCATTTAGTGAAGTAGATGGCAATGGTAAAATAGATTTACACACAAGTCGAGCAACATGTGCATCTACTCTAGGAGGAACTTCTCTTTTTGAACAGTCCGCAGCTGGAAAGGGATAGTAAGAATCCCTAAAACAGTTAATAAAGCTGGTCCAGGCCAGGCTTGAACTCACAACCTTTAGCATTGCTCAACAGATACTGTCTTATAAGTACCACGCACTGCCATTGCATCACTGGAGCACTGTTTAAATACAGGTGCCTTAGATTTTGACACTGCTTTGGCTGATTCTTCCAGAGACAGAATAGCCTTCATGCATCAATAAGGTCAGCTATATCTGATCATCATATGGGGTATTTGAATTCATCTTGTGTAGTCTGTAACATGGCTGTATCTACCCTGGTTTTAATAGCCTGGCTATTTGTAAAAGCTGCTGAAACCAAACCATAAGGAGGGAGCTGCATGTATGGGTTAATAGTGTAACCTATTCCCGGGGGTGGAATTGCAGGTGCTAATCTGTCAGCAATTGCAGACAAGGTCTGTGTGACCACACCCCTCTTGCAGGACGTTGCCCCTCATAAGTAAGATACTGGGCTATTCCATGCAAAATCATTATACCAGATAAGCATGTTAAGGGTGTAGGGCCCTGATAAAGTATCTTCATCACTTTTGCCACTCACAGACAAGGTAAATAATACATTTTTACAAATACTACACTCTTTTGTGACTGAAAATCACTTATATAGATATAGAAGTGATATCAATCTGACCACAATCAGTGTACCTGATTTGAAGTTCAGAAACAATACTGACAGACATATAAAAGTCGGCCATCACACTAGCAGTCAGTCACATGTTAAATATTAGACACTGTCATATGAGAATATAATCAATCACAAACATTACTTTACAAGTAAGTAGGAGTACAATTACTATATTTGTGTTTTTATAACAGCTCTTATAACAAGTATTTCAGACATTATTATGCAGAAAACAACAGTACTGTACAGGCCTCATATGCAATGTGTACCAAAATTAACAATTCATACTAACAAGTAGAAAGAATTTTAGTACTGCATAACCCTTTCTCAGTAGAGTGGGATACAGGGAGACTCACCACACTTCCATGATTTCTCAATACGCTCGAAAGATGCTGAGTGGATTCAGACGCTACTAGTGTACACTGCCGCTCTGATAACTGATGAGAGACACAGATGCTCACTAACGGACACAGATGCTCAGTGAACAATAAGTGTATGCAGACGCTACAGTCTGCAACTCGGTCTAGGCGGCAACTCTAGTGTACACAACCGCAGCGTCTAAGCTGCGACCGAGTACCCTCGTGATAGCGTCTGAGACGGAAGTGAGGTCATTAGTTCATGGACGGGAGACACGCGGAAACTGGTCATGAACTTGGGGGAGGGGCGACCAGGAGAGCGTCTAACTCCCCCCGTTGACTTAAACTCTAAGGATCGCGGCCTCAACCTAGTCCTGGCGCCTATGATCCCTAAAGCATAGCGCTGTTGCACTTAAGAGTGGCAGCGCATCAACCACTGTTTGTAATCTCCTCCAATACAGTGAAGCTGTGTCCGGTACCCCCTAGTAAGAGGAAACCGATGGCTTACCTTCTCCCCATGCTCCGGCCACAGCCTGGTAACGTCTGCTAGACCTGCTAGAATCATCCGACACAGACGCCCGCCGAGACAGCACTGTACCGCGAATGTAAGCGTTGTTGCGACCTGGAGGAGAGTTGTTGGAGCGACTCTTTCTAGCATGCGTTTAAAACCCTGTTAAGAAAAGTCACTGAAAAAAACATAGTAAGACTATAAAAATAAAATAATAAAAGCTTCAGGCTAATATTAACTGCAGCCCTGTGACCATGGTCTGGCTCCTGCCGCACCAAACAAAGAACTGATTTGACTGAGTCAGTGGGCGGGATTATATGGAGAAGCCCTGATGCATCCTGGGAGGCCAGAAAGCTTGTGACCGTTTGGTGCCATTTCCTCTGTCTCTCCAGAATATCACAATGTTATCCTGTGGATAACCTGTGGACCCAGCTGGAGAAATATGCATTTTTCCATGCAGGCTTCTGTAGGGCAATGTGCACAGGATGCTTTCTACATTAGCCCCAGAATACCAAGTGACAAGAAAATATCTGAATTAAATTCTGTTTTTCAGTATATATCTCAATAAACCTTAATATTGTGACTACAAAACATTGTTTATTCTCGTTTTCTGCATCCTGCTGTATCTACCATGTATGGCCCTCATTCCGAGTTGTTCGCTCGCAAGCTGCTTTTAGCAGCATTGCACACGCTAAGCCGCCGCCTACTGGGAGTGTATCTTAGCTTAGCAAAATTGCGAACTAAAGATTCTCTAAATTGCGATTAGAAATTTCTTTGCAGTTTCTGAGTATCTCGAGACTTACTCTGCCACTGCGATCAGTTCAGTCAGTTTCGTTCCTGGTTTGACGTCACAAACACACCCAGCGTTCGCCCTGGCACTCCCCCGTTTCTCCAGCCACTCCCGTGTTTTTCCCAGAAACGGCAGCGTTTTTTCACACACTCCCATAAAACGGCCAGTTTCCGCCCAGAACCACCCACTTCCTGTCAATCACACTACGATCACCAGAACGAAGAAAAAACCTTGTAATGCCGTGAGTAAAATACCAAACTTCTTAGCAAATTTACTTGGCGCAGTCGCAGTGCGAACACTGCGCATGCGCAATTAGCGGAAAATCGCTGCGATGCGAAGAAAATTACCGAGCGAACAACTCGGAATGAGGGCCTATGTACAAAATGTAATCTAGCTTGTCTGAAAGTATCAGGAACAGTAAAAAAATAAAATAAAATTGTATGTTGCAGAGCAGTTATATTCTGCATCGTTAACATATATGACGTATTTAGTCAAAGTTTATATTGTCACCATTATTAATGTGTATTTCCACTAGCCCTATAGCAGATGCAAAATATTCAACTGCTCATAGGAATGTTTGTTTCTGCAGGTGTGCATGAGATACATTTACTTGCACCCCCTTGCTGTAGTCAGCCTGTGTTTGCACAACTCTTCCCAACCCGTTCCGCCTCCGCAGTAGAAAGGAGAGACAAGAATCATATATTTGCATGTTGTCTTTGTGGGTATGCACAGTATCAATATGTGCAATTTAAGCTACAAAGATTGGTGTAAATTTAACTCAGTGTGTCTACTTTCATAGAACCTACAGGATTTGCAGGATCCAACATGTGTACGAAAACTGGAGAGGAGGAGATTATTTGGCTTCAATATCCAAATCAGAAGCCAAACTGATTTGTCATTTCAGAACACTGGCCCCAGCAGGACTGAATTTTGGATTTGATTTATGCTTATTTCTTATAAACGAAATTGTGAATAAACTACTTTTTAATCAATACAAGATCAGTATTCTTTGAAGTTAATTTTTCAGGCTTACATTAGTATTAAAAGCAAGTTCAATTCCAACACTGTATCATTACAGTTTGATATTTGTATTTTATTACGCAGCCAATCGGGAAATGTTAAACTTCATGAATGTTATTACATTTTATGAAAGAATTGTACAATACAGCTTACATAAACAATTTATCATAATGAACATATATAAAAATAATGGAGGAAAACTTTGAAGGACAAACAACTGGTAGAAGAAAGGGGAGAGAGAAGGAATAAACAACAAATTTGACAAAAATATCAAATAGAAACAGATATCGCAAAAGAGCATAAAAAGGTCCAGTGGTTGCACAGAAAAAAAAACTCAGTAGAATTATGGATTGGAGGAACGTAGAAGGGCAAGGTGCTCAACGTAATAAACATGCCACTGTTGCCTATAGAGCAAGGGTGATGATGCTGATGTTGAATATTTAAAACCTAGGTTGTTCATGTTGTGGCTTCTCTAGATGTAAGAAATAACCTTGGAGATGGGTGGATGAGCTCATTTGTTTACAATAGTGAGACAAACTGCTCTGGCACTAAAACGAATTAGATCAGTTTCATATTTGCTGTTTATTAGAAGTTGCAGAGGACATTGATAGAAAAGTTACAGAAAGAACAAAATGTCCCCGCCACTGTCGTCAACTCAATGACATACTGTATATTATAATAAGCTAACCTGGATCAGTTTTATTCATTCATAAAAATAAGCCATGGCCAAAAGAATGTTGTTTAGACGTTAGAAAGCTTTTATTTGGTATACAAGAAACTGGCTGTCGGGATCCCAGCACTTGAAATAATGATGCCGGAATCCCGATACCCGACAGCTGTAAAATCCCGAAGGTAAGTATAGCAGGGAGGGTCAAGGTTTGGCTGTGGGGGTGGTTAAGTTTAGGCACCATCCGGGGGGATAGGGTTAGGCTGCGCGGGGGGGGGGGGTGTTTAGGGTTAGGCACCACCGGGAATGGGGGATAGGTTTAGGCACTAAGGGGGTAGGTTAGGGTTAGGCTTTAAGGGGGGGGGGGGGGGAGTTCGGGTTAGGCTGTGGTAAAGGATGCCGGCATCGGTATTGTGATCTGCGGCATACTGTCAGCCGGACTCGCATACTTATCCCTTTTATTTATTTCACTTTTATAACAGTAGTGTCCTGGAGTCATTTAGAAATAATATTACATACGGCTAATCATAAATCAAAGATAATATTATGCAGTGTTGTGTTCTTTAATTAAACTTCTATTAGCAGACATATAAATAATTTACTAAAGTATTAAATCTCAATACTGATGTTGAAAGAGCCACCTGCTGCCCCTTTCCCCTGCAGGATTTACTATGGATTAACTCTACACACAATCTCAGGCCCTTAGACTTAAATCAGTTTCCAACTCTTTACTAGTTTGGCACAAGCTAACTAAATGATTTTGTGATTTATTTATTTTTTTGCCACCATCTGCTAATGTTCCCCTCATGACAGTTGCTAATCTTATTCCTGACATCAATCTGAGGACATGGCAAGACCGAGGTATTGTCACTGTACATAATTTATGTGACAACAATCAGTTGAAGCATTTTCTCCTACTTAAAGAACAGTATTAAATTCCAGTTACTGAGTTTTACAAATATTTACAGATTTGACACTGGGCTTCATTCAATTTTCCTGAAATTGAACTGCATGTAGAGCCATTAATGAGGACTTAGTGATAGATAAGAGAATACCATCAGCATATAGACAGATTATGTGGGATATCACTCAATAGTGACCCCTGTGATTAAAACATCTGATATCATTTTTTGTTAAAGCCAGTGGTTCAATAGCCAAAGCAAAAATAAGAGGTGATAGTGGACAACCGGTCTCATCAGCTATATCAAAAGGATGCAGACAAATACACATATCGTTTTCTATTTCAAGGACAAGATTGACAAGATCTGAAATGAAATTATATGCTCTTTCTAAATCAATGACCTGCTCAAATCCCTGAATCCTCTGCACCTTCTCTTCATTTGAGCCGACAAATGAAGATGAAGTATCTACATGCTTCTCATTCACCTGCTCTACTACCTTTCCTCTTGTTCCTATACCCTCACAAATCAGTAAAGATCTGTTTCCTGTGCTTATCCCAACCGTAACTAAAATCTGTAATCTTTATCTACTGATCTCTTTCCATCGCAGTTTAAGCATGCAGTTATAACTCCTATTCTGAACAACCAAAATTCTGAACCTAGCTCTATATCAAACTACTGTCCCATTTCTCAGCTCCTTTGCCCCTCCAAGCTACTTGAGAGACTTGCCTACACTCACCTCACACACTTGCTTAGCTCACACAACTCATTGGACGCACTTCAGTCAGGCTTTCGTTCCCAGCACTCCACAGAGACAGCACTGACTAAGGTAGTGAATAATCTGGTCATTGCTAAGTCTCTAGGCCAATACGCACTAGTTATTCTTATAAATCTCTCTGCTGCTTTTGACCACTCTTCTCATACAGACACTACAATCCCTAGGTCTTCAAGACACAGCCCTTTCTTGGGTCTCATCTTTCCTATTTAATCGCTCTTTCAGTGTTTGTTTCTCTGGATCCACCTCCTCTTCGCTACCTCTATCAGTTGGAGTATCGGAAGGCTCAGTCTTAGGTTCTCTGCTTTTCTCAATCTATTTATTATTTATTTATTTATATTTTCTTATACAGCGCAGCAAATTTCATTGCACTTTATAATTGGAATAATTGCTAAAATTTGTGTACAGAGTAAAAATAGCTTGAAGAAAAATACCTTGAAATCCAAACCTGGTAAGGAACTTGTTCATATCTAACCAAAGTAACTGGTAGATCTCCTTCTCAGCATCTAAAGACAACAGAATTAAAGGTAGATGGGTAGAAATGGAATGTGCTAGTATATTGTAAACTCCTCTTGTATTATCTGGGGCTTGTCTGCCCAACACAAATCCAACTTGGACAACCAGAGAGGGGAGAAATGGTTTAAGGACCCTATTCAGCTTCAGTTGCAGATTTGCAACTGTTTCTATCGCATGCTGGGGGGCGCCCATCGCAGGGCAAGGCGGTCCAACATACTAAATACCACCCAGTGACTGTGACTGCAATTTACATTTGTGGATGATTGCTGTCTTTGCAGCCTGGCTACGAAGGCACTCGCACCGCCGCCATGTTTTTAATCAGAGCAGCTGCGTGTGACGTCATGCAGCCACCCCGAAAATGGTCTGGCCATGCCTGCATTGGCCAGACCACCCCTCCAAAACAGTCCATCAGCGCCCCCCACACCGATGCCCGCTGCTGTCTCTCCCTTTGTATGCGCGTGCACACTCACAACTGCCACGGTGCATGTGCAATCACAAAAATCGCTCGATTGTGATTTTTGCTATTCTGCATACTGAGCTGAATAACCCCCTAGGTCTATTAGCTGAGAATTCAGCAAACATTTTGATGTTAACATTTACAGCTACAAATTTTGGCAATACATCGGGTACTTGCCAGGTTCAAAAATTGTGATGACTTGGGCCTCAATCATTTCCTTTAAGGAAAAAATTGTTTTAGTGGCATCATTATACATGGTAGTCAAAATTGGTACCAAATTCACCTAAAAACTATTGTTAAAACCATCAGATGCCTTATCTTGTTTCAAGGTTTGGATGGCACTTCCACATCTCTCGCTTCAGAGTAGAGGGCTGTCGCAGTGTCAGGTAATATTAACAATATTTATTGGTGAGCAGTAGATTAATGCTGGAGTAGTATGAGGAGGTAGCGAGGGAAGATGTACGGAATATACAATAGCATATACAGCATATCCCGTTCAGTGGGGGTTGGCATCGTTATACCGGCACCCATCTTCTCAGCGGTCAGAATCCAGACAGTGGGATGGTGGGCGCCGGAATGCTGGCAGCGGGGCGAGTGCAAAAGATCCTGATCCGCAGCAACCAACAGCAGCAGGTCAGTGGAAGGGAGTCAGTGTGAGTGTGTGGGAGCTTGTGCTCAGGCTGACCCACAGAAAAGAGGTGAAAGGAGAAGGGAGGAGTTCAAGCCATGCCGCAGGAGAGTATTAGCTTATCTACTTCATTGTATAAGTGACTTTTTTTTCTTTTCTCTCACACCTTGTCCCTGATTTACCAATTACTGTTCTGTATGATTATTGTTTCTCTTCACAGCTAGGCTATAGTACTGTTTTGTATTGCATAGTCTATACTGTTTCTCTGAGGGTAATAGAGAGTATGGGGGATATTCAATTTACCCCAAAGAGACATCGGGAGTAAAAGCCCCCGATGTTTCTTCGGGTGCAGCGGTCGGGCAATTTGATTAGCTTGGCCGGTAACAAGTGCATTTACACCCGTAAACACACAGGTTCAGTGAAACCTGTGTGTTTTCGGGTGAAATAGCCCCGTTTTCGGATGAAAACGAGTTGTTATCAGGGATTTTGCTTCGCCTTCCGGAGGCAGGTGAAACAAAATCCCCGATAAGCCGCAGCACGCGCTGGCTTATCAGGGCTAACTTGCTGTCGGGGTAATTGAATATCGATGATAGAGTTTTCAAACATAACGGGAGGGTCCGTGATTGAGAATCTCACTCAGTGCATGTCATTCAAGATGTACTGTATGCGCACCTGGAGCAACTGTCCAAGTGTGAATACATCTGCACGAGGTGTGTGCGAACAGTTGCCCTTAAAGCCCAGGTAACTGAACTAGAGCAAACCATTGCAGGACTGAGAAATATTCACAATCTCATAGTAACATAATAACATAGTATCTGAGGTTGAAAAAAGACAATTGTCCATCGAGTTCAACCTATTTGTGGTCTCCTATGCATGATGATTTGACTAAAATTTCTGACTGATGCTGCTGTCAGCCGTTACATTTTATCCCTATTTATATAGTAACTATAATGCATGACTATGCACCATACCCCTGGATATCCTTATCCATTAGGAATTTATCTAACCCATTCTTAAAGGTGTTGACAGATTCCGCCATTACAACTCCCTCGGGCAGGGAATTCCAAATATGTTTTGTCCTTACCGTGAAAAAGCCTTTACGCCGTATTGTGCGGAATCTCCTCTCCTCTAACCTGAGCGAGTGTCCACGAGTACTCTGTGTTAATCTAACCAAAAACAGGTCCCGCGCAAGCTCTGTGTATTGTCCCCTTATATATTTGTAGATGTTGATCATATCCCCTCTTAGTCTCCGCTTTTCCAATGTAAACATGCCTAGTCTTTCAAGCCTTTCCTTGTATTCCATCGTCTCCATGCCCTTAATCAGTTTGGTCGCCCTCCTCTGTACCTTTTCAAGCTCCAGGATATCCTTTTTGTAGTACGGTGCCCAGAATTGTACACAGTATTCAAGGTGTGGCCTCACTAGTGATTTATATAACGGGAGTATAATACTCTCGTCCCTAGCATCAATACCCCGTTTTATGCATGCTAATATCTTATTAGCCTTCTTTGCTGCAGTCCTACTTTGGGTACTACTGCTTAGCTTGCTATCTATGAGGACACCTAAGTCCTTTTCCAGTACAGAATCCCCTAATTTTACCCCATTTAGTAGGTAGGTGTAATTTATGTTCTTGTTACCACAGTGCATTACCTTACACTTGTCTGTGTTGAAGCGCATTCTCCATTTGGCTGCCCATGCTTCTAATTTAACTAAGTCGTTCTGAAGAGACTCGGCATCCTCCTCTGTATTTATAGCCTTACACAATTTGGTATCATCTGCAAAAATTGACACCATGCTCTCTAGACCTTCTGTTAGGTCGTTAATGAAAATATTGAACAATAGCGGTCCTAATACTGAGCCTTGCGGCACACCACTTAGCACTTCAGTCCAAGTTGAAAAAGATCCATTAACCACAACGCGCTGCTTCCTATTATCTAACCAGTTTTTGACCCAAGTGCATATTGTGCTTCCTAGCCCTGATTCTTGTAGCTTGTAGATAAGTCTCATGTGTGGTACAGTATCGAACGCTTTGGCAAAGTCTAAAAATATTACATCCACGTCTTTACCCTGATCTAGGTTTGCGCTTACTGTTTCATAAAAGCCAAGTAAGTTGGTTTGACAGGATCTGTCCTTCATAAACCCATGTTGATTCCTTTTAATGACCTTATTGGTTTCAAGGAACTTCTGAATACTATCTCTTAGAATACCTTCCAATACTTTCCCCACTATAGATGTAAGACTAACTGGTCTATAATTACCTGGTTCAGCTTTACTTCCCTTTTTGAATATAGGCACTACTTCCGCTTTACGCCAGTCTTTGGGAACCATACCTGATATAACTGAATCCTTAAAGATCAAAGATAGCGGTTTTGCCAGTTCAGAGTGAAGCTCCATTAGAACCCTTGGATGAATACCATCGGGCCCTGGTGATTTATTAATCTTTAAATGTTTTAATCGGTCACAGACTACTTCCTCACTTAAATAAGTACCTATCGGTGTGATATTCTCATTATTGAGATTGTGCGTTAGTCCCTGAATTGGGTCCTCACGAGTGAATACTGTTGAAAAAAACTCATTTAGTGTGTCTGCTATGTCATTATTATTTTTGCTTAAGACTCCCAACTTGTCTTTTAAAGGGCCTATACTCTCCTTCTTTAATCTCTTGCTATTAATGTATTTAAAGAATTTTTTGGGATTCGCTTTGCTTTCCTTTGCTACTAGTTTTTCAGTTTCTACTTTAGCCGCTCTTATTTCCTTTTTGCAAATTTTGTTACATTCCTTATAGTGCTGAAATGACTCTGCTTCCCCGTCAGATTTGTATTTTTTAAATGCTCGCCTTTTCTTGCCCATAAGTTCCTTAATCTTTTTGTTAAGCCACATCGGTTTATGATTTTTATTCCTTTTTTTGCTACTCATAGGAATACATTTGAGTGTATTTTTAGCTAGCAGGAATTTTAGTACCTCCCATTTCTCCGTAGTATTTTTTCCTAAAAACAAACCTTCCCATTCAATATCCCTGAAAAATACCCTCATCTTTTCAAAATTTGCTTTGCTAAAGTTTAAAGTCCTAGTTGAGCCAGTATAGGGCTGTTTATAGAAACTGATATTGAATGTGACCATATTGTGGTCGCTGTTTCCTATGGGTTCCCCTACTATAATACCTGATACCAAATCCCCATTGTTTGTTAATACCAGGTCTAAGATTGCATTGTACCTAGTTGGTTCCTCAATTAGTTGGACTAAGTAGTTATCATTAAGTGTGTTTAAAAACATATTGCCCCTAGCAGTATCACATAAATCGTTTTTCCAGTTTATCTGTGGATAGTTAAAATCTCCCATCACTACTATGTCTCCTACTCCTGCTGCTCTTTCAATTTGCTTTAGTAACAATTCATCATCAGATGCGTTGATACCAGGCGGCCTATAGCATACACCCAATACTAACTTTTTTATTCCTTTTTCCCCGCATGCAATTTCTACCCATAATGTCTCAACAGTGTCTACAGTCCCCTCCTGAATATCTTCCCATATATTAGGTTTTAAAAACGGCTTTACGTAAAGACACACCCCTCCACCCTTTTTATTTAGTCTGTCTCTCCTCAACAGTGTATAGCCCTCTAGATTGACTGTCCAATCATGAGATTCATCCCACCAAGTTTCAGTAATGCCTATAATATCATACTGTTTGCTTGCTGCAAGTATTTCTAGTTCACCCTTTTTACCAGTAATGCTTCTGGCGTTTACATACATACAACTAAGATAAGTATTTTTCCTTGCGTTAGGGACATCTTTCACCTTATGTAGCAAGGATGACCTGTAATCGTCATTGGTTAGTGCTTTGGTAAAATCCCTTTAATACCCATGTTAATAACCTTACCGCCTGCTCTTACCCTCCCCCCAACTTCTCCCCCATTTCGTTTACTACCGCCATCCCCACTATTCTCACTGCATGACCCGTAGTCTCTAGCTAAACCCTCCCCCCAGGCTCCTAGTTTAAAATCTCCTCCAACCTTCTAACCATCCTTCCCCCCCAGCACCGCTGCCCCCTCCTCAGTCAGGTGCAATCCGTCATGACAAAAGAGATGGCGCCTGACTGAGAAGTCCGCCCAGTGTTCCAGGAACACAAACCCCTCTTTCCTGCACCAATCCCTAAGCCACACATTTACCTCCCTAATCTCCCTCTGCCTCCCTGGACTAGCGCGTGGCACGGGTAATAATTCCGAGAATATTACCTTAGATGTCCTTGCCTTCAGTTTCTTTCCTAAGTCCCTATAGTCTTTCTTAAGGACATCCCACCTTCCGCTAACTTTGTCATTGGTGCCAACGTGCACCAAGACCGCCGGGTCTTTGCCAGCCCCTCCCAACAATATGTCTACCCGGTCCGCGATGTGCCGTACCCGAGCACCCGGGAGACAACAGACTGTACGGCGATCACAGTCCCGGTAGCAGATTGCCCTATCTGCCTTCCTGATGATAGAATCCCCTACCACCACCATCTGACTAGGTACCTCTCTATCTTTTATCCCAACCGCGCCAGAGGGACCGCACCTCTGGATGCTAGAGGGAGCAGTCTCCTCCGGCACCGTCATTTCTTCACTATCATCCTCCGATTCCTCGTCCAATCGGGCAAATTTGTTCGGGTTTGATAGTTCGGAGATGTTGTGCCTCCCCCTCTTTTTCTTCCTTCTAACTGTGACCCAACTGGCTACCTGATCATCCTCCTCTTTTGCCAGTGACCCCTCCCGCAACTCCTCCACCGTTCTGTCTAAACTGCGCTCGAGATTGTGAATCCCCCTCAGTCGCGTAACGGTTTGCTCTAGATCAGTTACCTGGGCTTCCAGGGCAACAGTTCGCACACACCTCGTGCAGATGTAATCACACTGGGCCGGTAGCTCCAGGTGTGCATACATCTTGCACGACATGCACTGAGTGAGGTCCTCAATCACAGCCCCTCCCATATTGTTTGTAAGGTCTAACTCCCTGTTACTCTCACAGAAAAAGCAGCAAAAATAAAAAGTAGAAGACAAGCAATCTCACTTATACAATAAATTAAGCTGGCTTATACTTATCTATCTTTGTGCGGTTCTTGGTCCTTCACTTTTATGCAGCCGTAGTACTCTCTCCTGCGGCACCTATACTCCACTTAGCAGTTGCAGTTGTTCCAGCTCACTGCACCTCCTTTTCACTCGGCTTCCAGCTCCTGCTAATAAAAAAAGAGCAAAGCTTAAATAGAACGGTGGAGGAGTTGTAGAGGGGGACACTGAAAGATGAGGATGAACAGGTAGCCAGCTGGGTCACAGTTAGATGGAAGAAGAAGAGGGGGAGACAGGACATCTCTGATCTGCCAAACCCCAACAAATTCACCCGATTGGACGAAGATTCTGAGGATGCCAGTGAGGAAATGGCGGAGCTGGAGGAGACTGTTCCCTCTAGCAACCAGAGGATCGGTCCCTCTGGCACAGATGGGATAAAAGAAAGCGAGGTACTTAGGGGGTCATTCCAAGTTGATCGCATGTAGCAACTTTTTGCTGCCCGTGCGATCAACTAGAAGCCGCCTATGGGGGAATGTATTTCTTCATAGCAGGGCTGCGAATGCTTGTGCAGCACTGCTATGCAAAAAATTTCCTGTAAAAAAAGACGAGGGTAAGAGTTACTTACCCTGTGTCATCGACCCAGCGATTCAGGTCCCGAAATTGACATCAGACATCCGCCCTCCAAACGCCTGGACACGCCTGCGTTGGACTCTCCACTTCCCGAAAACGGTGAGTTGTCGCCCCGTTCCGCCTTTCTCCTGTCAATCTTCTTGCGGTCACCGCTGCGACCGCTTTCCTCGCTAGCGGTGTTGCTGCCTGGCGACGGCCATCACCAGGCAGCGTCGTAGGTAGGATGTTCTTAAGAAAGACTATAGGGACTTAGGCCAGAAACTTATGGCAAGGACATCTAAGGTAATATTCTCCGAAATATTACCTGTGCTACGTGCTAGCCCAGGGAGGCAGAGGGAGATTAGGGAGGTAAATGTGTGGCTTAGAGACTGGTTTAGGAAACAGGAGTTTGTGTTCCTGGAACACTGGGCGGACTTCTCAGTCACGCGCCATCTTCTTTGTTGCAATGGATTGCACCTGAATGAAGAGGGGGCAGCAGTGCTGGGGGACAGGATGGTTAGAAGGTTGGAGGAGCTTTTAAACTACAGTAGATGTCTGGGAAGAGGGATTAGAAGGAAGCTATAGGATCATTAGTGAGTGCAGCAAGGGGGGAAGTACTAAGTATAATAGGGGTGGAGAAGGGGGGAGGGGAAGAACAGCAAGAATTGGAAAATCAGGGAATGCTAAATTAAGAAGGGAAAGGATACCAATGAATAGACAAATAGATAAGGGTATTACTAACCTAAAGTGTATTCTTGCAAATGCAAGAAGCCTTTTAGGCAAAATGGGGGAATTAGAAATGCTTGTAATGAAGGAACAATACGATAGGTATCATGGAGACATGGTGGGATGATTCTCACAATTGGGCAGCTAACTTGGAGGGTTACACTCTTTTCAGGAGAGACAGGGCTATTAAAAGAGGGGGTGGTGTATGTCTTTATGTTAAACCATTTCTAAAACCATACTTTAAGGAAGTTATTTACGAGGTAACTGGAGATATAGTGGAGACATTATGGGTTAAAATTTCTGTGGGAAAGAAATGTACAAAAAAGCTTTTATTAGGGGCACATTATAAACTGCCTGATATTAGTGTGACTGAGGAAGCGCAACTCTTGATGCAAATCGAGAAAGCTACAGGACTGGGGAGATCCTAATCATTGGGGACTTGAATTGTCCGGATATAAATTGGGCCACTGAATCATGTGACAGAGCTAGGGGTAAAAGGATCTTAAATATGCTAAAAGATAACTACTTGTCACGAATAGCCAAAGAACCAACCAGAGTAGGGTCTATACTGGACCTAGTACTAACAACGTGGAGATAATAGCGAATACCACAGTAGGCGAGACCTTGGGTAACAGTGATCATAATATGATCACATTCGACATTAGCTTTCAAAAGCAGCACTCTAAGGGTACAACTAAGACTCTTAACTTTAAAAAACGTAATTTTAACATGCTGAAACATGCACTAAAGGATAAAGATTGGTGAACCTTGTTTCAGGAAAATAACACTGTTGAAATGTGGGATGTTTCTAAAATGATGCTAGACAAATATACCAATAAGTGCATCCCCATGGGTAGTAAAAATAAGAGTATTACACTCAAACCAGTGTGGTTAAACAAAAAGGTAAAGGAAGAGATGGATAAAAAGAGGCAAGCATTCAAAGCTTTCAAATCAGACGGGAAGGCGGAGTCATTCCAGTACTACAAGGAATGTAACAAAAATGCAAAAAGGAAATCAGAGCAGCTAAAATAGAAAACTAAAAGCAAATTGCTAAGGAGAGTAAAAATAACCCTAAAAAAATCTTTAAGTACGTAAATGGTAAGAGGCTAAAAAAGAGAATATAGGACCATTAAAAAGCAAACTGGGATTCTTGATAAATGATAACAAAGAAAAAGCTGAAATATTGAACACATTTTTTCATCAGTGTTTACTAGAGAGGACCAGATGGTGGGATTAGTGAGTCGTTGCTTAATACTTATCTGTGTGAGGAAGTAGTCTGTAAGCGATTAAAAAAAAAAATTAGGCTAATAAATCTCCTGGTCCAGATGGACTTCGTTCTAGGGTTCTGAAGGAACTAAATGCTGAAAAAGCAAGTCCACTCTATCTGATTTTTACTGATTCACTTACATCAGGCATGGTACCAAAGGACTGGTGTATAGCGGATGTAGTCCCAATATTTAAAAAGGGTATTAAACTTCATTCTGGTAACTATAGACCGGTTATAGTCTGACATCAATAGTGGGGAAACTATTGGAAAGTATACAAAGGGACAGCATACAGGATTACCTGGAGAACTCCCATGCTATTAATAAGAACCAGCATGGTTTTGTGAGAAATAGGTCATGCCAAACTAATTTAATTAGCTTCTATGAGATAGTAAGTGACAATCTCGACCAGGGTATCGCAGTAGATGTGGTTTATCTGGATTTTGCATAAGCTTTCGACACAGTACCTCACAGGAGGCTGATTTTCAAATTAAGGGAGCTCGGTATAGGAGACACTATTTGTACATGGGTGAGTAATTGGTTTGATAACATGGAACAGCGAGGGGCCACCTTTGTTTAACATAATTATAAATTATCTAAGAGAAGGACTAGAAAGTACAGTGTCTATTTTTGCAGACGATACTAAAATATGTAAAATGTAAAAAGTTATGCACTTTGGGACTAAGAATAAACATGCAACCTACCAATTAAATGGGGAAAAAATAGGGTAAATGGTATTAGAAAAGGATTTGTGGGTGTTCATTGATAGTAGATTTAGCAGCAACACACAATGTCAAAATGCAGCAACAAAGGCATATAAGGTGTTAGCATGCATTAAAAGGGGAATTGAGACAAGGGATGAGAGCATAACCCTGCCACTGTACAAATTGTTGGTACAGCCGCATCTTGAGTATTATGTACAGTTCTGGGCACCACACTATAAAAGAGACATATATTAGAACTTGAAAAGTTTCGGAGCAGCCAAATTGATTAAGGGATTAGAGGCACTGGACTATGAGAAGAGGCTTTCTAGGTTTTATGTTTACACTAGATATTAGATGACGAAGAGGAGATATGATTAATATTTAGAAATATATAAAGGGGCAATATGCGGAGCTATCATGTGATTTGTTTATTAAGAGACCTCTACACAAAACGCACGGACACCCGCTGAGGCTTGAGGAGAGGAAATTTCGTACTCAGTGCTGGAAGGGATTATTCACTGTAAGGGCAATACGAATATCGAATACACCACCAGAGAAGGTTGTTATGGTGGACTCAGTCAATGCGTTTAAAAATAGGTTAGATACATTTCTAATGGAAAAAGATATACGCGGGTATAGCCTTTAACTTGAATAGAATAGGGAATACAATATAATTCAGGTTGAACTCGATGGACTACTGGTCTTTTTACGACCTCACCGACTATGTTACTATGCTTCCAGTCCTAAAACAGGGGGACAGGGTCGGACCAATATTATAATATATTTATTGGTGACTAGTGGATTAATGTTGGAGTAGTATGATTTACGGACCTGCGAGTCATAGGCATATTTGGTATTAGGATGCATTGAGCACATGGAGTCATGTCACTAACCAGTAGGTTAGAGATGGTATCAAAGGTTTAAAGACCAAGGAGGAAATGTATCAAAGCATGGAGCTTTGAGAAATAAAGCGGAGAGAGATAAAGTACTGCACCAACCAATCAGCTCCTGTCATTTTTCAAACACAGCTGTAAAAAGACAGGAACTGATTGGTTGGTACTTTATCACTCTCCAAGCTTTGATACTTGTCCCACTAAGTCTATATTAAATTAAGAGGTTTTAGACATTCAGCCTTAAGACTCAGGAAATATACCATACCATAAGCTTGAGTGTCTATCTGAAAATTATTATGTTTATATTACTTTTATTATGTTTATAAGACTAAGGGGGTATCTATCAAAGCTTGGAGAGAAAGAGAGAGTAAGTACCTGTCAGTTTACAGGCTCTGTTTAAAAAATAGTCCCCTAGGGAATAGACATAGGCCCTCAGTCCGAGATGATCGTAGCTGTGCTAAATTTAGCACAGCTACTACGGTCATTCACACTGACATGCGGAGGGACGCCCAGCACAGGGCTAGTCCGCCCCGCATGTTAGTGCTGGCCCCCCCTGCAGAAGTGCAAAGGCATCGCACAGCGACGATGCCTTTGCACCTCAAGAGTAGCTCCCGACCAGTGCAGCTTTAGCATGCTGGCCGGGAGCTACTCATCGCTCCCTGGCACGCAGCGGCTGCATATGACGTCACGCAGCCATTGCAGGCCACTCACCGCACGGTCTGGCCACGCCTGCATTGGCCGGACCGCGCCCACGAAACGGCAGCCAAACTCCACCGTTCCGCCCCCTCCTGCCCAGCGACCACCTCTGACCCTCTGCCTGTCAATCAGGCAGAGGTGATCGCTGCCCAGCTACAGCCTTCGGCCGTCTGGCATGCGCCGGCGCACTACAGTGCCGGCGCATGCGCACTGGGTACCCGTTCGCTCGGCTGCGATAAAAAGCAGCGAGCGAACGGGTCAGAATGACCCCCAGAGTGAACAAGGAAAGGAAGGGGATTGGGGGAAACTATGGGGAGGGATATTAGAAATACAATAAAAAAAGCTGTCACTTTCAAGCTACAGTTTTTGCAACAGAAACAAAGAAAACAATTGTCCAAAAGTAAACGCAGAACTTTTTTCCCCAAATTTCTTTATTGGATCAGAAACATAGGTTTTTTCTTTCACTTACTGTATGTCTTTTGAATAAGCAATTTATTTAATACTATTAAAATTTATTTAAAGGCAGATCTTTAAAAATAGGATTTTAATTACCTACCGGTAAATCCTTTTCTCGTAGCCCGTAGAGGATACTGGAGTCCACATTAGTACATACATTAGGGTATAGATGGGCCCACTAGGAGCCATGGGCACTTTAATAATTTGATAGTGTGGGCTGGCTCCTCCCTCTATGCCCCTCCTAACAGACTCAGTATAGGAAACTGTGCCCAAGGAGACGGACATACTTTGAGAGAAGATATAAAAGGATAGTGGTGAGATTCCGAACCAGCACACACAAACAAGAGGAAAGCCAAGCTAACAAAACTTTAAACAGGAACAGCAACAGCTGAACCAAACAACAATACTTAACCAAGTAATAGTGCAGGAAGAAACGAAGCACTGGGTTGGAGTCCAGTAACCTCTACGGACTACGAGAAAAGGATTTACCGGTAGGTAATTAAAATCCTATTTTCTCTTACGACCTAGAGGATACTGGGGTTCACATTAGTACCACGGGGATGTACCAAAGCTCCCAAACCAGGTGGGAGAGTGCTGAGGCTCCTGCAGAACTGATTGACCAAACTGAAGGTCCTCAGAGGCCAAAGTATCGAACTTGTAAAACCTAGCAAACGTGTTTAAACCTGACCAAGTAGCTGCTTGGCAGAGCTGTAAAGCCGAGACACCCTGGGCAGCCGCCCAGGAAGAACCCACTGACCTAGTAGAGTGGGCCTGTATAGATTTTGAACACAGCAAACCTGCCGTGGAATAAGCATGCTAGATAGTAAGCCTGATCCAGCATGCAATTGTCTGCTTTGAAGAAGGACACCCAATTTTATTGGGATCATAGAGAACAAACAGCGAGTCAGATTTTCTGTGACGAGCTGTGCGCTTCACATAGATCTTCAAAGCCCTCACAACATCCAAGGACTTTGAATTAGCAAAGGTGTCGGTAACCACTGGAACCACAATGGGTTGGTTGATTTGAAACGCAGACACCACCTTTGGAAGAAATTGCTGACGAGTTCTGAATTCAGCCCTATCTTCATGAAAAATTAAATAGGGGCTCCTGTGAGACAACGCCCCCTGCTCCGACACACGCCTCGCAGAAGCCAAGGCCAACAGAGTGATGGCCTTCCACGTAATAAACTTGATATCTACGTCCTGTAAAGGCTCAAACAATTCCGATTGTAGGAACTGCAACACCACGTTGAGATCCCAAGGTGCCGTAGGATGCACAAAGCGCGGTTGGATGTGCAGAACCCCTTTCAAAAATGTCTGAACCTCAGGGAGAGAAGCCAATTGTTTCTGGAAGAAAATGGATAAGGCTGAAATCCGGACTTTTATGAAGCCCAAACATAGGCCCACATCCATACCTGACTGCAGAAAAAGGAGAAAACGTCCCAGTTGAAATTCCACCGCAGGAAATTTCCTGTTCTCACACCAAGAGACGTATTTTTTCCAAATACGGTGGTAATGTTTAGACGTTACCCCTTTCCTTGCTTGGATCAGGGTTGGAATAACCCTATCCGGGATCCTTTTCCGGGCTAGAATTTGACGCTCTACCTCCATGCCGTCAAACATAGCCATGGTAATTCTTGATAAACGAACTGCCCCTGTTGGAGAAGGTCCTCACGAAGAGGTAGAGGCCATGGGTCCTCTAGGAGCATCTCCAGTAGATCCGCATACCATGCCCTTCTTCGCCAGTCTGGAGCAATGAGAATTGCTTGAACCTTTTCCCTTTTTATTCTTTTGAGAATCTTTGGGATCAATGGGAGTGGTGGAAACACGTACACCCTCTGGTAGACACATGGAGTCACCAGAGCGTCCACCGCCACTGCTTGTGGGTCCCTCGACCTGGAACAATACCGCTTGAGCTTCTTGTTGAGACGAGATCTGAACACCTCCGGGTGAAGGCCCCACTCTCCTGGGTGGAGGTCGTGTCTGCTGAGGAAGTCTGCATCCCAGTTGTCTACTCCCGTAATGAAGATTGCGGACGCCACAGCATGTCTTTCTGCCCAGACGAGAATCCTCGTTACCTCTGACATTGCTGATCTGCTCTTCGTTCTGCCTTGTCGTTTTATGTACGTTACTGCCGTCACATTGTCTGACTGAACTTGAATGGCTTGATCTTGAAGACGATGCAATGCCTGTAGAAGGGCGTTGTATATGGCCCTTAGTTCCAGAATGTTGATCAGAAGAATGGCTTCCTGACTTGACCATTTTCCTTGGAACTGTACCCCTTGGGTGACTGCTCCCCAGCCTCTGAGGCTTGCGTCTGTGGTTAGCAGAATCCAATTTTGAATCCTGAACCTTCGGCCCTTGGTCAGGTGAGAAGTCTGAAGCCACCACAGAAGAGAAATCCTGGCTTTTGGGGACAGACGGAACCTCTGGTGCATGTGAAGATGCGATCCGGACCACTTGTCTAACAGATCCAGTTGGAAGAGCCTTGCATGGAACCTTCCATACTGTAGTGCCTCATAGGCAGCTACCATCTTCCCCAGAAGGTGAATGCATAGATGCACCGATATTCGGGTTGGTTTCAGAATATCCCGCACCATCGACTGGATCACCAATGCCTTTTCCAATGGAAGGAATACCTTCTGTGCCTCCGTATCCAGTATCATCCCCAGGAACGGAAGCCTCCGTGTTGGGTCCAGATTAGATTTTGGTAGTTTTAGAATCCACCCGTGTTCCTGGAGTAGTCGTGTTGAGAGGGCAATGTTGTCTAACAACGTCTCCCTGGATGGTGCTTTTAAAAACAGATCGCCCAGGTACGGTATTATGTTCACTCCCTGGTTGCGGAGGAGAAACCTTTGTGGACACCCTCGTGCCATAGAGAGGCCAAATGGCAGGGCCTGGAACTGGTAGTGACAGTCCTGTAAGGCAAACCTTAGATAAGCCTGATGAGGTGGCCAAATCGGAATATGAAGGTATGCATCCTTGATATCCAGAGACAACAAAAATTCTCCCTCCTCCAGACCTGAGAACACTGCTCTCAGAGACTCCATCTTAAACTTGAACACCCGTAAGTACAGGTTCAACGACTTGAGATTTAAAATGGGCCTTACCGAACCGTCCTGTTTCGGTACTACAAACAGGTTGGAATAATAACCCTTGTTTTGCAGCTGAAGTGGAACTGGAACAATGACCTAAGTCTGTACCAGTTTTTGAATTGCTTCCTGTAAAGTCATACTTGCTTCTTGAGAAGCCTGATTTGAAAAACTTGTTTGGTGGCAGTTCCTGAAACTCCAGTCTGTAGCCTTGGGCTATAAGATCTTTGACCCAGGGATCCTGGCATGACATTGCCCATATGTGAATGAAGAATCTTAAATGAACTAACTCCTGCCTGTCTTCCAGGACGTGTGGTCCACCGTCATGCTGAAGGCTTAGAAGAAGCGGAACCGGAGTTCTGTTCCTGTGAACCTGCAGTTGCTGGTTTTCTGGGTTTACCTCTATTGCATTTGAAGGCCGTAGAAGAACCTTTGGTTTTGTTTTTAAACTTTGCTGTCCAAAAGGACTGCAGAGTTGGAGCAGTGTAGGATTTTCTAGCCAGGGGAGCTGCTGAAGGAACGTATGCAGACTTACCCGTCGTAGCCTCCAATATCCACGTATCCAGTTCATCTCCAAAAAGGGCTTCACCTGTGAAAGGTAGGATTTCTATGCCTTTCCTAGAATCCGCGTCTGAAGTCCACTGGTATAGCCACAAACTCCTGCATGCTAACACTGCCATGGCAGTGGTTCGTGCATTGAGTAAACCAATTTCCTTTATGGCCTCCACCATAAAGTTAGCAGAATCCTGTATATGCTGTAGGAGTAAAATTATCTCCCCCCTGGATAAGGAATCTAACCCGTCAATTAGATTACCTGACCATTTTGCAATGGCCCTAGAGATCCATGCACAAGCTATAGTGGGTCTCTGGGCCACCCCCACAGCTGTGTACAGAGATTTGAGAGTGGTCTCAATCTTGTGGTCTGCAGCATCCTTCAAGGAAGCTGCCCCAGGAACAGGTAAAACTATCTTACGTGACAGCCTAGATACCGATGCATCAACTATCGGTGGGTTTTCCCATTTTTTCCTATCATCCTGAGTAAACGGGAAGGATGTGAGTAACCGTTTTGGGACCTGAAACTTCTTGTCAGGATTTACCCAGGTTGCTTCAAATTGCTTCAAATAGGGAATTTATTTCCTTAGATGAAGAGAAAGTAGCTGAGGATTTCTTTTTCACAGTAAAATAAGACATCACTAATAGCTTCCATCAGGGCCTGTATTCCCTGTGACAAAGCTGCATCCCCTCCTCCCGAGTCCACCTCACCCTCCTCTGGGTCTCATACATCATCATCATTGGTATCAGCCTGCATGATTTGGGCCAGAGTACGCTTCTGTGGACAAATGGCAGGGGTCTGAGATGCTGGAATGACCAATGAATCTCTATACATCAGGTCATCAACAGATTGCCTTAAGTATTGCGTCTCCTTCTCATTTTGGGATAATTTTTTCAAAATATTTGGAATCATCCTTTTTAATGAATCTAACCATACTGGTTCAGATCCACTAGCCTGAGAATGTACACTATCCTGAGTACACTGTAATGATCCCCCCGACTGAGAAAAGCACTCTGCTGTGCATTATACACACTCCTTTGACATAGTAAATGTGAAAGAACACACACACACACACACACACACACACACACACACACACACACACACACACAAGAAATAGGTTAAAAGCACAGTTAACCCACACAGAGCCCTTCTAGGGAGACACAGAGTATAATGGAGCCAGCATCACAGCGCCCCTATAGCTAAATAACAAGTTTAGCTGAGACGTAAACTAAGTACCCTTAATAGGGCTTAGTACACCAAATATTGCTCCCCCCCCCCTCCCCCTGCTATGACCCCCTGGTACTGCTGAGGTGTTCTGGAGTCCTTGTGGAGGAGCTACGATTCCCTGCCAATCTGCCTGTGTATAGCCAGAGGGAAAATGGCGCTGGTGAGCTGCTGGATCCACTCATAGTGAAGCCCCGCCCCCTTAATGGCGCGCAGTCTTCCCAGGTTTTTTGTACTGGCCGAGGTAAATATTCTAGTCTACAGTGGTTAAAACTAGAGATGTGCACTTGAAATTTTTCGGGTTTTGTGTTTTGGTTTTGGGTTCGGTTCCGCGGCCGTGTTTTGGGTTCGACCGTGTTTTGGCAAAACCTCACCGAATTTTTTTTGTCGGATTCGGGTGTGTTTTGGATTCGGGTGTTTTTTTCAAAAAACACTAAAAAACAGCTTAAATCATAGAATTTGGGGGTCATTTTGATCCCAAAGTATTATTAACCTCAAAAACCATAATTTCCACTCATTTTCAGTCTATTCTGAATACCTCACACCTCACAATATTATTTTTAGTCCTAAAATTTGCACCGAGGTCGCTGGATGACTAAGCTAAGCGACCCTAGTGGCCGACACAAACACCTGGCCCATCTAGGAGTGGCACTGCAGTGTCACGCAGGATGGCCCTTCCAAAAAACACTCCCCAAACAGTACATGACGCAAAGAAAAAAAGAGGCGCAATGAGGTAGCTGTGTGAGTAAGCTAAGCGACCCTAGTGGCCGACACAAACACCTGGCCCATCTAGGAGTGGCACTGCAGTGTCACGCAGGATGGCCCTTCCAAAAAACACTCCCCAAACAGCACATGACGCAAAGAAAAAAAGAGGCGCAATGAGGTAGCTGTGTGAGTAAGCTAAGCGACCCTAGTGGCCGACACAAACACCTG
Source organism: Pseudophryne corroboree (assembly GCF_028390025.1). Taxonomy (NCBI): domain Eukaryota; kingdom Metazoa; phylum Chordata; class Amphibia; order Anura; family Myobatrachidae; genus Pseudophryne; species Pseudophryne corroboree. Next base: position 217,714,808 of record NC_086447.1, read on the forward strand.
GCCCATCTAGGAGTGACACTGCAGTGTCACGCAGGATGGCCCTTCCAAAAAACACTCCCCAAACAGCACATGACGCAAAGAAAAAAAGAGGCGCAATGAGGTAGCTGTGTGAGTAAGCTAAGCGACCCTAGTGGCCGACACAAACACCGGGCCCATCTAGGAGTGGCACTGCAGTGTCACGCAGGATGGCCCTTCCAAAAAACACTCCCCAAACAGCACATGACGCAAAGAAAAAAAGAGGCGCAATGAGGTAGCTGTGTGAGTAAGATAAGCGACCCTAGTGGCCGACACAAACACCTGGCCCATCTAGGAGTGGCACTGCAGTGTCACGCAGGATGGCCCTTCCAAAAAACACTCCCCAAACAGCACATGACGCAAAGAAAAAAAGAGGCGCAATGAGGTAGCTGTGTGAGTAAGCTAAGCGACCCTAGTGGCCGACACAAACACCTGGCCCATCTAGGAGTGGCACTGCAGTGTCACGCAGGATGGCCCTTCCAAAAAACACTCCCCAAACAGCACATGACGCAAAGAAAAATTAAAGAAAAAAGAGGTGCCAGATGGAATTGTCCTTGGGCCCTCCCACCCACCCTTATGTTGTATAAACAGGACATGCACACTTTAACCAACCCATCATTTCAGTGACAGGGTCTGCCACACGACTGTGACTGAAATGACGGGTTGGTTTGGACCCCCACCAAAAAAGAAGCAATTAATCTCTCCTTGCACAAACTGGCTCTACAGAGGCAAGATGTCCACCTCATCATCATCCTCCGATATATCACCGTGTACATCCCCCTCCTCACAGATTATCAATTCGTCCCCACTGGAATCCACCATCTCAGCTCCCTGTGTACTTTGTGGAGGCAATTGCTGCTGGTCAATGTCTCCACGGAGGAATTGATTATAATTAATTTTAATGAACATCATCTTCTCCACATTTTCTGGAAGTAACCTCGTACGCCGATTGCTGACAAGGTGAGCGGCGGCACTAAACACTCTTTCGGAGTACACACTTGTGGGAGGGCAACTTAGGTAGAATAAAGCCAGTTTGTGCAAGGGCCTCCAAATTGCCTCTTTTTCCTGCCAGTATAAGTACGGACTGTCTGACGTGCCTACTTGGATGCGGTCACTCATATAATCCTCCACCATTCTTTCAATGGGGAGAGAATCATATGCAGTGACAGTAGACGACATGTCCGTAATCGTTGTCAGGTCCTTCAGTCCGGACCAGATGTCAGCATCAGCAGTCGCTCCAGACTGCCCTGCATCACCGCCAGCGGGTGGGCTCGGAATTCTGAGCCTTTTCCTCGCACCCCCAGTTGCGGGAGAATGTGAAGGAGGAGATGTTGACAGGTCGCGTTCCGCTTGACTTGACAATTTTCTCACCAGCAGGTCTTTGAACCCCAGCAGACTTGTGTCTGCCGGAAAGAGAGATCCAAGGTAGGTTTTAAATCTAGGATCGAGCACGGTGGCCAAAATGTAGTGATCTGATTTCAACAGATTGACCACCCGTGAATCCTTGTTAAGCGAATTAAGGGCTCCATCCACAAGTCCCACATGCCTAGCGGAATCGCTCCGTGTTAGCTCCTCCTTCAATGTCTCCAGCTTCTTCTGCAAAAGCCTGAGGGGAATGACCTGACTCAGGCTGGCAGTGTCTGAACTGACTTCACGTGTGGCAAGTTCAAAGGGCAGCAGAACCTTGCACAACGTTGAAATCATTCTCCACTGCGCTTGAGACAGGTGCATTCCACCTCCTATATCGTGCTGAATTGTATAGGCTTGAATGGCCTTTTGCTGCTCCTCCAACCTCTGAAGCATATATAGGGTTGAATTCCACCTCGTTACCACTTCTTGCTTCAGATGATGGCAGGGCAGGTTCAGGCGTTTTTGGTGTTGCTCCAGTCTTCTGTACGTGGTGCCTGTACGCCGAAAGTGTCCCGCAATTCTTCTGGCCACCGACAGCATCTCTTGCACACCCCTGTCGTTTTTTAAAAAATTCTGCACCACCAAATTCAAGGTATGTGCAAAACATGGGACGTGCTGGAATTTGCCCATATTTAATGCACACACAATATTGCTGGCGTTGTCCGATGCCACAAATCCACAGGAGAGTCCAATTGGGGTAAGCCATTCCGCGATGATCTTCCTCAGTTGCCGTAAGAGGTTTTCAGCTGTGTGCGTATTCTGGAAACCGGTGATACAAAGCGTAGCCTGCCTAGGAAAGAGTTGGCGTTTGCGAGATGCTGCTACTGGTGCCGCCGCTGCTGTTCTTGCGGCGGGAGTCCATACATCTACCCAGTGGGCTGTCACAGTCATATAGTCCTGACCCTGCCCTGCTCCACTTGTCCACATGTCCGTGGTTAAGTGGACATTGGGTACAACTGCATTTTTTAGGACACTGGTGAGTCTTTTTCTGACGTCCGTGTACATTCTCGGTATCGCCTGCCTAGAGAAATGGAACCTAGATGGTATTTGGTAACGGGGGCACACTACCTCAAGAAATTGTCTAGTTCCCTGTGAACTAACGGCGGATACCGGACGCACGTCTAACACCAACATAGTTGTCAAGGCCTCAGTTATCCGCTTTGCAACAGGATGACTGCTGTGATATTTCATCTTCCTCGCAAAGGACTGTTGGACAGTCAATTGCTTGGTGGAAGTAGTAAAAGTGGGCTTACGACTTCCCCTCTGGGATGACCATCGACTCCCAGCAGCAACAACAGCAGCGCCAGCAGCAGTAGGCGTTACACGCAAGGATGCATCGGAGGAATCCCAGGCAGGAGAGGACTCGTCAGAATTGCCAGTGACATGGCCTGCAGGACTATTGGCATTCCTGGGGAAGGAGGAAATTGACACTGAGGGAGTTGGTGGGGTGGTTTGCGTGAGCTTGGTTACAAGAGGAAGGGATTTACTGGTCAGTGGACTGCTTCCGCTGTCGCCCAAAGTTTTTGAACTTGTCACTGACTTATTATGAATGCGCTGCAGGTGACGTATAAGGGAGGATGTTCCGAGGTGGTTAACGTCCTTACCCCTACTTATTACAGCTTGACAAAGGCAACACACGGCTTGACAAATGTTGTCCGCATTTCTGTTGAAATACTTCCACACCGAAGAGCTGATTTTTTTGGTATTTTCACCAGGCATGTCAACGGCCATATTCCTCCCACGGACAACAGGTGTCTCCTCGGGTGCCTGACTTAAACAAACCACCTCACCATCAGAATCCTCCTTGTCAATTTCCTCCCCAGCGCCAGCAACACCCATATCCTCCTCATCCTGGTGTACTTCAACACTGACATCTTCAATCTGACTATCAGGAACTGGACTGCGGGTGCTCCTTCCAGCACTTGCAGGGGGCGTGCAAATGGTGGAAGGCGCATGCTCTTCACGTCCAGTGTTGGGAAGGTCAGGCATCACAACCGACACAATTGGACTCTCCTTGTGGATTTGTGATTTCGAAGAACGCACAGTTGTTTGCGGTGCTTTTGCCAGCTTGAGTCTTTTCATTTTTCTAGCGAGAGGCTGAGTGCTTCCATCCTCATGTGAAGCTGAACCACTAGCCATGAACATAGGCCAGGGCCTCAGCCGTTCCTTGCCACTCCGTGTGGTGAATGGCATATTGGCAAGTTTACGCTTCTCCTCCGACAATTTTATTTTAGATTTTTGAGTCCTTTTTTTACTGATATTTGGTGTTTTGGATTTTACATGCTCTGTACTATGACATTGGGCATCGGCCTTGGCAGACGACGTTGCTGGCATTTCATCGTCTCGGCCATGACTAGTGGCAGCAGCTTCAGCACGAGGTGGAAGTCGATCTTGATCTTTCCCTAATTTTGGAACCTCAACATTTTTGTTCTCCATATTTTAATAGGCACAACTAAAAGGCACCTCAGGTAAACAATGGAGATGGATGGATACTAGTATACTTATGGATGGACGAGCGACTGCCGACACAGAGGTAGCTACAGCCGTGGACTACCGTACTGTGTCTGCTGCTAATATAGACTGGATGATAATGAGATAAAATTAAAATATATATATATATATATATATATATATATCACACTAGTACTGCAGCCGGACAGGTATATATTATGTAATGACGGACCTGCTGGACACTGTCTGTCAGCACTGCAGACTCCTAAAGTAAGCTACTAGTATCAAGAAGATAGAAAAAATAAATAAACCACGGGTAGGTGGTATACAATTATGGATGGACGAGCGACTGCCGACACAGAGGTAGCTACAGCCGTGGACTACCGTACTGTGTCTGCTGCTAATATAGACTGGATGATAATGAGATAAAATTAAAATATATATATATATATATATATATATATATCACACTAGTACTGCAGCCGGACAGGTATATATTATGTAATGACGGACCTGCTGGACACTGTCTGCAGAATGCGTTTATAAAAACACCACACGACGAGTGTTTAACTTTTTCAGGCAGACAATCACAATATACTGGTGGTCAGCAGACAATCACAATACTGGTGGTCAGTGGTCACTGGTCAGTCACACTGGCAGTGGCACTCTGGCAGCAAAAGTGTGCACTGTACTTAAAATATGTACTCCTGCTATAACTGCTCCCCAGTCTCCCCCACAATTAAGCTGTGTGAGCACTGCAGTGAGCACTCAGCAGTCAGATAATGATATACAGTATATGATGCAGCACACTGGGCTGAGCACAGATATGGTATGTGTGACTGTGTCACACTGTGTATCGTTTTTTTTCAGGCAGAGAACGGATTCATTAAACTGGTGGCACTGGTCACTGCCACTGGTCACACTATCAGCAGCAAGTAGTACTCCTCCTATATTATGCTCCCCAAAATTTGTGTCTCTCTCTCTCTAGTACTATTAGTCACTCTAAACGGAGAGGATGCCAGCCACGTCCTCTCCCTATCAATCTCAATGCACGTGTGAAAAATGGCGGCGACGCGCGGCTCCTTATATAGAATCCGAGTCTCGCGATAGAATCCGAGCCTCGCGAGAATCCGACAGCGGGATGATGACGTTCGGGCGCGCTCGGGTTAACCGAGCAAGGCGGGAGGATCCGAGCCTGCTCGGCCCCGTGTAAAAAAAGCTGAAGTTCGGCGGGTTCGGATTCAGAGAAACCGAACCCGCTCATCTCTAGTTAAAACCCCTGTAGTGTACTGCCAGTGTGGGTATCATTAGTGGCTTCAGCTCGTCCCCCACAGCGGTCACACAGTGTCCCTGAAGCCTGGAGTGCAGCCTACATGTCAGCGCTGCGCTCCTACCCTTGTGCCGCCATTACAGCCGGCGACCCGCTAACTGGGATGCCGGCCACCTACTCACCACTCTTCTGACTTCTGGCTCTGTTAGGGGAGGCGGTGTGCTACGGGTCTGTACGCTCGCCGTGGTGGGGCTTGCGAATAGGACCCTCAGGAGCTCAGTGTCCTGTCAGCTGGGAATGGAACCATTAACCCTAGGGAGGTTGGGCCGTGTCCCCCCCCCCTAAGTCCCATGAAGCAGGCAGGCTGGTGCCAACCAGATCTGCCTGAAAACAAACAATAGAAAATAAATGCAGAAAACTCATCAGGAGCTTCCCAAGCGTGACCAGCTCCTCCGGGCACATTTTCTAAACTGAGTCTGGTAGGAAGGGCACAGAGGGAGGAGCCAGCCCACACTATCAAATTCTTAAAGTGCCCATGGCTCCTAGTGGCCCCATCTGTACCCCATGGTACTAATGTGAACCCCAGTATCCTCTAGGACGTAAGAGAAATAGGGTTTATCAGAAACATTTTTAACCTTCAAAAAAAATCCAACTATGAGACAACGGGGGTAATTCAGACCTGATTGTAGCAGCAAATTTGTTAGCAGTTGGGAAAACCATGGGGGTAATTCCAAGTTGATCGCAGCAGGAAAAATTTTAGCAGTTGGGCAAAACCATATGCACTGCAGGGGGGGCAGATATAACATTTGCAGAGAGAGTTAGATTTGGGTGGGTTATTTTGTTTCTGTGCAGGGTAAATACTGGCTGCTTTATTTTTACATTGCAATTTAGATTGCAGATTGAACTCACCACACCCAAATCTCTCTCTCTCTGCACATGTTATATCTGCCTCCCCTGCAGTGCACATGGTTTTGCCCAACTGCTAAAAAAAAGTTCCTGCTGCGATCAACTTGGAATTACCCCCCATGTGCACTTCAAGTGTGGCAGATATAACATTTGCAGAGAGAGGTAGATTTGGGTGGGTTATTTTGTTTCTGTGCAGGGTAAATACTGGCTGTTTTATTTTTATACTGCAATTTAGATTTCAGTTTGAACACACCACCCAAATCTAACTCTCTCTGCACATGTTATATCTGCCCCCTCCTGCAGTACACACGGTTTTGCCCAACTGCTAACAAATTTGCTATTAAGATCAGGTCTGAATTACCCCCAACATGCATTGGTTTGTAATTCATCCTCATCACCACTCTGTTATAAGCATGACACCATACCTGGAAATTTTCTATCATCCACCTGCATTCCACACATGAAAGAGTACACGGAAGCATAGTGGCAACATACTTTGCAATTCAAACATCCCTGTCTTCTACATCCCTATTACAGAACTCTTTAATACATGACACATTTGGCATGCCCACTTAGCACTTTATAATTAGAATTTGATTTTGAAGTAGAATGGAGAGAGGTGTGGCTTTCTTTCTGATACTGTATTAAATAGATATGTGATATTTGGACTCCTTAATTAAATTCTCAAAATTGAATACAGCAGAGTTGAATATTCAATATACATGCATCTTAAATCATTTAAATGAATATTTCAGAAAATAATATATAGTCAATTATTTATTTCATAATACATTTCACATATTAATCAGTAGCGCAAAATGTTCTTGTTATTGCAAATATGCTTTAGGGGCAAAAGCCTTACTGTAGCTAACCATTTTACACACAATGCTTTCAATAATTTTACATATTAAGGAATAAAGATATCTACCTATACATCTACTTCCTAACTGGCTACGTATTCCTTCCTGTACTAGGGCCTGCTCAAGCTTTCGTGGCCCTGCTTGCACTGGATTATGTCAGTGTTTGTTTGTTTTTATCAATAGTTTTTATTTATTTTTTAAACAGTAACATACACAGCCGGACATGACAGTACACGTACAATCCAATATAAGTATGAGTTGACTGAACAGGATATCAAGCAAAAATAGTACAATGCATTAACAGTGCAGCTGTGTTTACAATGTCATAATCATGCACTGCCGAATCCGGCCGAAAACAAACATAGGACTAACATCTAACAGATAGAGAAAGAAGGTAGAGTAGAACAAGAAGAGAGACAACACATTGAGACACATAGGGGATAACAAAGACACGGGTTAAGTTCCTCTGATGAGAACGTTCCTAACACATCTGATCGACTATCGATCTAAATTAAGAGTGATATATACTAAATGTAGCCGTAATCCTCAGGCATCCTCAGATTGTGGAGAGTGTAACTGCGACAATTCTATAGGGTTGGTAACAACCATAGGAAACCCTGTCCGTTCCCGAAATATTTTCCACTTCAGCCAATAATTCAGTACTGATGATGGTGAGGTCGTATCATAACCTCCCGACGTTTCAAATAGATAGTGTTTATGTGTGCTGTTAACAATGGCATGGAGCGTGGGTACGTTTGGTGTTTTCCAACGCTGTCCAATTGCAGCTTTAGTAGATATGAGAATATGGCCAGCAATATATCTATCACAGCGCATAAGGTCGGGTGAGGAATAATGGAATAGGGCGAACATAGGGGTCATAGGGACCTCAACCCCTAACACTTCCCGGAGAAGAGAGAACACTTCAGTCCACAACGACCTCAGAACAGGGCATTCCCAGAAAACGTGTAGGATGTTACCCACGTGGCCGCAATTCCTCCAGCATAACCGGGAAGTCGTAGGCCAAATGATATGAAGTCGCTGTGGAGTAAAGTACGCCCTTTGGCACAGTTTGAAGTACATCTCAGAGTGCTGCAGGCATCTCGAGATCCCAAAGCACCTCGAGGAGATGGAGTCCCACTCCTCCTCCCGCAGATCAATGGAGAGATCCCTCTCCCATTTCAGCTGCGAAGGAAGCTTACCCCTTTTAGTGAGGAGGGTTATATACTGGTACTATTTTGATATCCCGCCCCCATGGTCAGGGGAAGACAGCCGGAGGCGGAGGGAGGCCGGAAGGGGGACGGGTGCCGCCCCCTCCCTCCCACAAGACTGCAGCCAATGTCGAATCTGCAAGTATTTGAAGAAGTCATGCCTCGGGATACCAGAATTACTTAATAACTTAGAAAAGGGCACCAACCCTCCCTCTGAGTATAGGTCTCCTAAATGCACAACCCCAGCACAGATCCAATTATCCAATCCTAAATTGGGTATGAGATTAGCAATAGTCTTAATTTCTAAATCAGCCGCAGGCAACACGATTTTCGGATCCGACGCAGCGACATTATGCCAGAGCTTCAGGGTACATCTAACCGATTCCCCCGGGCCTAGTCGCTTAGGGACACTTTGAGCAGGCAGCAGAAACATATCTCTCAGGTCGATCGAACCCAAGAAGGACCTTTCTATAAGGACCCATGGTTTGGGGCTGTGCAAGTCGAACCAATCTCGAGCCTGGCTGAGAAGGCACGCGGAGTGGTACGCTTCCAAGTTAGGGTATGCCACCCCCCCGACCGATTTAGGCAACATCAGGACCTGTCTAGCTATGCGGGGCCTCGCCCCCTTCCATATATACTGAGAAATAATCATGTTAGCTTTCACCAGGAGAGGTCTGGGGAAGTTACGAGGTATAGCACGGAACAGATAAAGAAGTTTAGGGAGTAGTATCATCTTGGTCGCAGAAATTCTTCCTAGCCAAGATATTTCATGAAGAGACCATTCTTTTATTAATTTTCCAAAGGCGCTAAGAAGGGGTACGTAATTACAATCATACAGGTCTCTGTCTAGGGAGAGGTGAATGCCTAAGTACTTAATGGATCTGACCTGCCAAGCATAACGGTATAGATCTTTAAGTCGGGTCACCGTACGGGGTGGTATGTGAAGCGGTAGGGCCTCAGTCTTGGTTGTGTTCAACTTATAATATGAGATACTAGAGTATCGTTTCAGCACGTCATGGAGCGCAGCTAATGAGGTATCAGGGCGAGTTAAGCAAAGCAAGATGTCGTTAGCAAATAAACTGATCTTGTGGGTTAAACCCCCAATTTCTGGGCCAGTAATCGTTGGTTCAGTCCTAATTATTTCAGCTAGTGGCTCAATAGCTAAGGCGAATATAAGGGGTGACAGGGGGCAGCCCTGTCTGGTTCCATTGGTGATATTAAAAGTCCCTGACAGACAACCGTTAACAAACACCCTTGCAGAGGGGGCAGAGTACAGAGCAAAAACAAAATCCAAGAACCTCCCAGAACCGAAATTTATCTAAAACAGCTCTTAGATATCCCCAATGGAGTCTATCAAACGCCTTTTCGGCATCTAGAGAGAGTATAAGGAGGGGTGTTTTATGCGCATCACAGTGTTCGAGAATGTTAAACACCCTCCGGGTGTTGTCCGGAGCCTGTCTGCCCGGGACAAAGCCCACCTGGTCAGCCGCTATGAGAGAGGGGAGCAGAGGGGAAAGACGGTTGGCAATTAATTTTGCAAAGAGCTTAACGTCTGTGTTCAACCAGGCTATAGGTCGGTAATTTTGTACTGCTGTGGGGGGTTTGCCAGGTTTTGGGATGGCAACTATCTGCGCCTCCAGCATTTCTTTGGGAAACCTTCCCACATCCGATGCCTCGCCGAAAACAGACAACAGTAGGGGAGCCAATTCATTCTTATATGCTTTATAGAAATTGGAGGGGAAGCCATCAGGGCCAGGGGCCTTGTCCTTCGGGAGACCAGAGATAGCTGTGTCTAGTTCTTCTAATGTCCAGGGGGCGCTAAGGAACAGGCTAGTCGCGGAATCTAGCGTCGGGAGGGAAATTTCTTTCAAGAACGACTGAATATCAACCTCACTGGGGTGGGGGGTGGACGGGTCAGACCTTAAGTCATATAACTGGGAGTAATACTCTGCAAAGGTGTTTGCTATATCATAGGGGTCAGATACCCTAGATCCCGACGCAGAACAGACATAGTGTATCCTGGCTCTGGCTCGTTTAGACTGTAGCTTCCGAGCCAAAAGGCGTCCCGCTTTATTACCTAGTGCATAGAACCTCTGATTTAATCTAGTAATGTTGCGCTGCACCTCCCTAAGTGAAAAAATGTTCACTTTTTCCCGGGCGGCTAGTAAAAGCTTATGGGTAGTCTTATTGAGCGGGTTCGTTTTATGTAATGATTCCAGCCTGGCAGCCTCCCTATCAGCAGACAGGCGTTCCGCCTGTTGAGTGCGTTTAAGTCTGGCAGCAGTCTGGATGGCTATGCCTCGAATCACCGCTTTAAAAGAGCACCAGTTGTTAAAGGTCGAAGTATCTTCTGATTTATTTGTGTCAAGATATGTTTGTATGGATTGTCGAATAGTGCTAAGAGCATCGGGATTATTGAGCAGAAACCTCCCCAGTCTCCAAGGCCCTGGGGGGATCCCACTCGTCTCCAACTCCCATACCACCATTACCGGTGAGTGGTCAGACCAGGTCATTGGCAATATTTTGATTTCCCCAATAGCCGTCAGGGTCTCTTTGTTTGTCAGAACAAGGTCTATCCTAGAGTATGTGCAGTGTACATGTGAGCAGAAGGAATAATCCCTCTCTGTGGGGTGCTTAGTTCTCCATGCATCATACAGGTCGAATTCCCCCAGTAACTGGCGGAGGCTAGACCTCCCGTCCCGAGCATTTCGACCTCCCAACTGAATATCTCTAGTAGCACCCGATCTGTCTAGTAGGGGGTCGACCACCAGATTGAAATCCCTCAAGATCAAAACCGACCCCTTAGTATGTTTCTGTATCAGAGCACAAAGTCTCCTGCAGAAAGTGAGCTGACCAGTATTAGGGGCATAGCATGAGACTAGAGTGACCATAACATTCTCCAGTAACCCAATTAAAATGAGATATCGACCCTCAGGATCTGCAATTTGGGACTCTAAGGTGAAAGTGCAGTTCGAAGAAAATAGTATCGCCACTCCAGCCCTTTTTGTAGGGCCATTGGCCATATAACAAATAGGGAAACGGTTATCGTGAAATTTAGGGGGATCTAATTTTTTGAAATGGGTTTCCTGAACCGCAACAACATTTGCCTTCATTTTAAAGAAGGAGGACAGCGCTAGTTTACGTTTCTGAGGGGAATTTAATCCCTTAACATTAAGTGAGACTAACCTGACCATGACAGAGTAGTACAGGAACCTTCAACCGCTGAGTCCAACGTCTAGGAACACAACCCTGCGGAAGACAAGACACATAGGGGAAACAGACTGGGGTAGACAAAAGAGAATTATGAGAAAAAGAAAGGAAACAGACCCCATAAAGATATGGGGCCGCAGTAAGGCGCCAAAACATCCAGCGCCCAACCCAATGAAATAGAGAGGTTGGTGGCCAACCTCCCCGCAACCTAATAGACGAGGATTGTATATCTCGGTGTAAATACACTCACACGGCCTATCATTCCCATAACCTTAGGGTTTAGTGCCACAGAGACATACAACGCTGGTCGGCTATAGAAGAACTATTGCAATTAGATTATCAGCCGAGATTTCGTAGGAAAGAGACAACAAATTAACTCTGTAATTCTCATACATTAATGCCTACTATAATGCAATGGTTAGCAAACAGAGTATAATCGTTTCTGTGGCATTAGCCGACTTAAATCTCTCACGTAACCATCTCTGCAGTTAACTGCCATGGCCCGGGACAACATTCCAGGTAAAGGCACCTATGGCAAGTGAGTGTGACCAGTATACCATTACTTCTCAACCGTCGACCAGTCCTGCTGGAGTCGATGGTCAGGAGGACTGGGCCCGGGGTCTCCCCCCAGGTTCCATTTACGAAGGAGCTTCAGGCCCTCGTCAGCCGACGTAGAACCATCTCTGGAGATCAACAGGCGAGTGGGGAAGCCCCATCTATAAAGAATACCAGCTTTCCGAAGAATAGTAGTAACCGGATGGAAGGAGCGTCTTTTATTGAGAGTGTACTGCGACAAGTCCCCATACAGTTGAAGTTTTCCCAAGGCTTCTGCCGTATCAGAGGATGGTCTAGCCGCCTTAAGCAATGATTCTTTTATTTGATAGAAGTGAACCCTCATCAGAACATCTTTAGACGATCCCTCTGGGGCACCTCGGGCCTTAGGGATTCGATGAATTCGATCCAACAAAAGATCTGAGGAGCTGGCAGTAGGCAACAGTTTTTTGAAGATCTCCATAGTATAATCGTGGAGACTGCTGTTAGAGATCGAGTCGGGGACCCCTCTGAGTTTCAGATTGTTCCTGCGCGAGCGATCTTCCAAATCCGCTACTTTATCGCGCAAGAAATTCACTTCACCCTCCAGGGTATCATGGGAGTCTATCAACGAATTGTGTGAACCGACTACCTCGCCCATCTTAGTTTCCAGTTGATTTGTTCTCTCCCCCAGGTCATCGATGGAGCTCTGGCAGGATTTCAGCATGGCTCTGAACTCAGATGTCACGTCATCCTTAAATTGATGTAGCAAAAGCTTCATACTGCCAATTGTTAAGGCTTCACCGTCTTCAAGACGCATTGAAGGGGATGCATCACTGAAAGGGGGCTCAGAGGGCAAAAGAGAGGACCGCTTGGGCTGAGGAGAGGGGCCCACCCCAGGGGTTTCAGCTTCTGGGGGTTTGTTACGGAAAGAAGAGGGTTTGAAAAAGGCGACTTGATTGACCGTTTTGGAGGCTTTATTCTTCTTTGGAGCCATGGCTTCTGTTTTCACGGAGATTGGGCGGGTGCGGTATTAGGGTGGCACAGGTGTCTTCAATCTAGTAGTATAGCGACCCGGTGTAGGTATGTATTAGCTAAAATGGTTGCGGGGAGGCATTAGGAGGACATTGTAGCGAGAAAATCACATCTCAGTGCCGCACGGGCAGGGTGAGTGCACTAAATCGAGTAGCGATTCACGCCCCTGTCCGGGAGATATCAGTCATAAAGATCAGCTCCTTTTTGGGGTCCCCCAGCACCACGTGCAGCAGCAGGAGGGTTGTAGGGGCTGCAAGGGGGGTAGGTGACCTGTTTCACCGCTAAGCCACGCCTCCCTTTTTATTTATTTTTAATTAATAATAATTTTTTATTTTATTTTTATTACTATTATTTTTATTATTATTTTTTTTTGTTTTTTTGTTTGGTTTTTGAAGAGAGTAGCTGGTGTGGCCCCAGAGAGTGTCCGGGGGACAAATGCACTAATAAAGTTTCCCCAGGCAGCGGTAGAAGCAGTGGGGTCCAGGTGTGGGCACAATGCCAGTAACCAAAATGGCACCGCCAGACCTCCGTGGAAGCTCCCGGCCGACAAGGCCCCCGGAGGCCGCCAATCGAGCAGGAGTGCAGTGGCTGGCGCCGTGCGGAGCCCAGGCCGGGATCCCCCAGTCCTGGCGTCAGTGAGCGGGCGAAGCAGCCTCGGCCGGAGAGAGCGGCAGAGTCCACCTGCCCTCGGCTCCCCTCTGCGCAACGGCGGTGTCCGGCGGGCCTCTGTGCAAGGTAAGGGGGCAGCGGGCAACACTCACCACCCGCCTAACAATCAAGCGAGGCGTCTTTCAGGGAGTAGAGTCCCGATGTGGTGGGGGCACTCTCTGTGGCGAAATCCAGTCACCCAAGGCTTCCTCCTCCGGGGCAGCAGTAAAATGGAGGTCCCGGCTTCACCTGGGTCAGAAGGCCGCAACCCGCACGGGTGTAGGAGACACCCGCCGGCTCCGCGGACCTCACTGCCCGATACAGGTATACCCCAGCTGAGAAAGGGGGGTCCCCAAGATCACTAAAGAGCAGCAGGATATCAATTTATATGGGCGTAAGGCAGGAGCTCCAATGCAACACGTCTGCCCAGATCTGCAGCTAGGCCACGCCCCATGTCAGTGTTTTTAAGACACAATTTCCCAAATGCCACCATTACAGTCCATTTTTTAAGGATATCCATGTTCAGTTCAGATTGTTAAATCAAATTGACTGAGATACTAATTAAGTCGTCTGCACCCAAGAAGGGATATCCTTAAAACCTGGACTATAATGGCGGAGTTTGGTAAACTCCAGGTTTGGGAGTTCAACATTAGGCAAACATTGAACAAGATTAGCAATGGTTGTTGCCAATAATCATCAATGCTTGAAATATTAGCCATGGAGCAGTGGTTCCCAAACGTGGTCCTCAAGGCACCCCAACAGTCCAGGTTTTAGGGATATCTCTGTTGGTGCATATATGGTATAATCAAACTAACTGAGGTACTAATTAAGTCACTTGTGCCTAAGCATGGATATCCTTTGGGAACCACTGCCATAGAGGAAAAGTATAACAAAATACATCCTAAAACACATCGTTCAATGCACACACAGCAAAAATTTACAGATATGGTATTTGCTTTTTAATGTCCTTATTTATCAATGAGCGATAAATTTCACTGTGAGTGATAAATTGCACCAGCCAATCAGCTCCTAACTTCCATGTTACAGGCTGGGTTTGAAAAAGGACAGTTAGGACCGGATTGGCTGGTGCAATTTATCACTCATTGATAATTAAGGGCATACAGTACATTTGTTAAATCGGAGCAATTTTGAGACTTCTTGGCTTGTGCAGTAATGGCAAGTACCTAGTCATCTTATTCCTCAAACAAAGTTCTGAGAAGTCAACCTAGAGTCCTAGAAGCACTTCTAAATGCATTTATAGTGGAGTTACTACTAGCTATTAGATAGCATACAATATTACAGTAATAGCCTGACTAAATTAAGTCAAAAACAGAAGCCAAGTGTACAAAATAGCACATTTCACTAAACCTATAATCAATGTACTGTAAATAATAAAATATGCCTTATTAGTATTTGGCCAGCTGTTGCATATCTTATAATTTGTCCCATACTGAGAGGAAAGGGAAAGGCACAGGTCCTTTTTTTAAGTCAGCCATTCTAACAATATTTCCTTTCAAATCACTGTTACACTGCTGTTTTGCATTTGTTAAAATCCAATATACTGTAATAGAAATAACAATAACCCTACTCATTTTTTCTCCTAGTTTAGTGTTTTTTTATATAGCACACAGGTGGTTTTAATTTCTATTATGTCTGCCAAGGTTTAAGCTTAAAGGTTGTGTCTATGAAAGGAAACAAAAATGTTTGATAACACTGTCCTTTGGAACATGGCTGTGGGAATTCGTCAGTCAGCTACAAGAGTATTAGTGAGGTCTGGCACTGATGAGCACTAAGGCCTAGCTCACAGTCAGCATTCTAATTCATCCAAAAAGTGTTTAATAGGGTTGATGTTAAGGCTCTGTACAAGTCAGTTACATTTTCCAACACTGAACCATTCTAAGGGGGATATCAAATTATCCCCGGTAAAACATCGGGTGACTTTTTTCTGATGTTTCACAGATTTATTTTTACAGGCTATCCAGATGGATCGCCTGTAAAAAAACAAAAAAAACCCTTCTCCCAAAAACACACAGGTTCAGTGAAACCTGTTTGTTTTCGTGTGAAACAACCCCGTTTTTTGGACGAAAACGGGGCCGTTCCGGGAATTCTGCTTCGCCTGTCGGAGGCAGGTGAAACAAAATCCCCGATAGGCCAGTGCGTGCCGTGGCTTATCAGGGCTAATTAGCTAGCCCCCGGAGGAACAATTAGCCCCTGTAAATTACCGGGGTTAATTGGATATCCCCCTAAATCTTGCTTTGTTCATGGGGGGGGCATTATCATGCTGAAAATGAGAGGGTCTTCCCCAAAATGTTGACTCAAAGGGCCTAATTCAGACCTGATTGCTAGCAAGTGATTTTTGCACTGCTGCGATCAGATAGTCGCCACCTACAGGGGGTAGGTATTTTATCTGTGCAAATGTGCGAACGCATGTGTAGCAGAGCTGTACAAACCGATTTTGTGCAGTCTCTGCGCAGCCCAGGACTTACTCAGCCGCTGCCATCACATCGGCCTGTCTGGGACCGGAATTGAGGTCAGGAACCCTCCCTGCTAACGCATGGACACGTCTGCGTTTTTCCAGACACTCCCTGAAAACGGTCAGTTGACACCCACAAACGCCTTCTTCCTGTCAATCTCCTTGCTAAGGCCCGTGCGAACGGATCCATCGCACAAACCCATCGCTGAGTTGCGATCCACTTTGTACGTGTGCAACGCACCTGCGCATTGCAGTGCATACGCATGCACAGTTTGTGCCTGATCAGGTCTGAATTAGGCCCAAAGTTGGAAACACCCTATTCTGTTGCATGTCACTGTATGCTGTAGCATTATGATTTTCCAGGACTGGAACCAAGAGCCCCAGACCATTATACCTCCTCCAGCAATCTTAGATGGGGTAGCTATTTTGTAGGAGGGTGTCAGAGTAAATATGCAAAGAAAAGAGGAAGGGGAACAGTGCTTGGAGAAATTGGTAAAATAATTATCAAGGTTCTTGCCTTTTATAACCTTCTTGAATGTCAAAACAAGTCCTTCAGCTAGCCTATTGATGTTCTGCCAATATGGGGATGAAGTGAAATGCTTTAGGTCATTACTTTTTAAGAATCTATTGAATTCTTCTATAAACAAACTCCATTATAATTTCTTTGAGTAATCCGGATCTAAAGAACATTATTCAGAAAACCAGTAACAGTTTTTCTTGAGGACATCAGGCCACTTGTAAAGTGCATTTATTGTAATCAGAAACGGGATGTAGTTATGTGACCGGCGGTCAGGATCCTGCCGGTCACTATACCGATGCCAGAATCCCAATCTTCCCATGCTGACTGACAGTGACTATTCCCACTCGTGGCTGTCCATGACACCCATAGAGTGGGAATTGAACCTGTGGCGAGCACAGCTTCCTTGCACTCGCCCTCCCCACGCCGGCAATCTGGGGTCCGGGATTCCAGGGTCGGTATGGTGACCTCCGGGATCCCGACCGCTGGTCTCCCGATACCAACCCTCAGAAACATATGGTCCGTGAATAGGCCTGTGAAATAATTATGTATTCTTTGCCATGAAAACGAGTGCCATTCCCAAAACTGTAAAGGATCTGATGCAGGTGCACTTTGAATCTTTTGACAAGCTTCACAGTCTTTAATTATTGATTTGATCTAACCATTGGCCAATCCAGGTCACCATACATAACTTTTACCTAATGCCTTTCACTTTGCAAAGGTGGCCTTCATGCAATGTTTCCAGTACTATTGTACAAGGCTTATTGTACATTGCTCTGGATCCACACATTAATGGCCCCTGACATACTAATAGCTGACCTCTTCTGGCTGAGAATCCAGGATGCACACACAGTGGAAGCTGCTCAATCAGTTTGGCAGGACTTATCAGGTGCATGAAAGAGAGGGGATGGCAACAAACCGAAAACAGAAAGGGGGTGTTTTTTCCCCACTGGTATGCCTCTGCATACAAAATAGTAATTGCAACAATGCTTGAGAACTATATGGTAATAGAAATTCAGATATATTTGTTGCATATATTTGTAAATACATGGTAAGCTGCCAAGAGCCTTCACAGCTTCTCTGATTATCGGCAGTCGCTACACTGCATGATATCAGTGCCCACTTAGGGCCATGCCATTGTCTACTGTAAGGCCTCATGATAAAGGCCCATACATAAATATATACAAATTGAGGGCTTGCATACCTAGGAGCCACCTGTGGGATCTCCAAGTAGCACTACAGGAAACAGCATGCCTTCCAAATGTTGATACCATACAATGCCTCTCACAAATGCACACACAGTGGAAGCTTCCCAGTCAGTTTGACAGCACTTATCAGGTGCATGAACGGAAAGGGTCATAACAAACAAAAAGCTGAAAGGGGTGTGCGTTTTCCAACACCACACACCCTGCAACCAAATAACTATACTTATCCCTGCAGAGCCCCACGTCAGCCGAAGCTGGTGACATAAATCACTGGCAAAATGGCGCAGTGGCCATTTTCCTGGTGATTTGTGCATGTGCAGTAGAAATGTCCCTGTGAATAAGGCGCCGGCGCTATTTTCCCGATGACCTGCACATGCGCAGTAGACTCTGGCACAAAGCCAGGGACTGCATTGTTGCAGCAGCTCTCAGAGGGGACGGGACCCACAAGGACCCTGCACATGGGCCCCTCCTCTCTTAATCCACCCCTGGCCCCATCACTAGAATTCAACATACTTAGTGCTACATAGAGCAGCCCCATTTTATTTAATTTTTTTATAAATAATTTCCTAAAAGACTTCAAGACTGTTTATGGCATGCAGCAGAGTTTCTTTAAGGAGCCTTTTTGCAGAAAGATTTTAATTTCAAAAACATTTAACATTTTTGCATGCAGGGTGAGAACTGGCTGCTTTTGCATGTAACTGGACAGCTTTATTTTTACACTACAATTTAGAATTTAGCTAGGACACATACCTCCTAATGCTAAACCTCTCTGCAGATTTTAAGTCTGCCCCACCTGCAGTGTAACATATTTTTGCCAAGGTGCAAATTAATTTTTTTGTTTTTGCTTTTAGTTGCTCATATAGCATCATTCCTCATGCAAGCTCACCGGCATTGTAAGGAGTGCTAGAGGAATTAGCAGTTCACCTAGAAAGTCAGTGAGACCATTTGTTCTTTCCAGGGGGTATATATACTAAAGGTCGATTTTGGTCGATTTCAGATCGATCTTAATCTTTATCACTCAATAAATAAGCCCCTCCGTTTGTATCATACTAGTAATTCCACCACAACTGCTTCACAGCAGATATAGGAACTGTCTGGCTGTGAGACCAGCTTTTCATCCTGCCACGGGCTCTGAAGGGAAAAGGATAAAAATCAAAATTGCACCATTTTTGTACTAAAAAGGTACAATACTCTTAACTGGACATGCAGGTACAATATGCTGTGCTAACAGGGTTGGAAATTCTTTAGAAAAGATGTGGTACCACATCAGTTTGCTTTAGAAGGGAGCTTCGCTCTAATGTTTATCTAGAAATTGACTGTCCCAATAAAATAGAGTCACACATGACTGCAATGCTCATTATTTCATGCAGATGGATAATGAAACCTGGAGCTAGACATTATGCACTAAACAAGACACATAGCTGTGGTGAAATTTATAGCAGCCATAAAGGTGTCTAATTAGCCCAGGTGGGTATATGGATTTGAGGCTCAGTTCTACCTATTCATCATCAGTTCATAAATTCTCTTCACACAATGCCAGCGACAATACTCCAGCAACAGACACAGCTGTTACTGTAGCGGCAGTAGCACTGCACGCAGATGATTTCTTACCTACAACTTACTGGAACAAGTTGCCTTATTTTATTTTTTCTTGATCTAGGTCTGACTGGGGCCCATAAATAAATGTATTAGTAATCTCTTGTAAGGAGATGTATGAAAGGTATCCAAGAAGTCAGAATAGGGTAGGACAAATGTACTTTCACTATTTTGTAGTACGGTTTAAAAAAAAAAAAAATGTAGAAAATAAAAAGCCATATCTTGATGCAAAGCCTTTATTTAAATGTAAGCCCATATGTTGTTGCCTGGGAGTTGCAGGAACCGTTGCAATTCTGCCAATTCAACCGATCTGGCCTATTCATAACCCGATTCAGAGAGATAAACTCTCAATATTAAGGTGTTAAAGGTTGATTTTCATGTAGTGAAAAATCGATCTAAAACTATGTTGACCTTTAAAAATAATGGACCTTTAGTAAATAAAGCCCTTAGAATCTCTATTATCTTGGTATACATTTTTGGGTAGCCTAGGTTACAAGGGAATATGGTGGCCGATCCCGGGATTTAGGGCCAAAAATGGCCGGGATTCAATCCCGGGATTGGAAGCTCCAATCCCGAGGATTGAGGGATCAGCGTTGCGCATCCACAGGGCGCTCAGACGCTGCCCGGCTTCCTTGTTCAGGCTCCCCAGCCATCAGAGGATATTCCCCACCTGCCCGCCCCCGGTATATGGTGAGTTATATGTGCGAGGCGGGGTGGGGTGAGGGGGCGGCCACATAGCTAAAAGCCGCCATTTTTCTTTTTTGTATATTCTGTTTTTATTCAGAAAAATATAAAGATTACATCACGTTCAGACATAAAAGCAACTATAAGTAAGGTTAGGATTAGGTATACTTTTGCCTATGGTAGCAGAGTATTGAGTTGCCTCAGAGCCTGGGGGTCTGTAGAAGTGAAGGCATTGGTACATCATCCTATAGCATCAAAACAGTATCCACTTGCTTTCTGTCTATACAATGCAAACAATCATGGTATCTGGGTGAGATTAGTAGAATAATTATAGGGTGGGTGAGGGATATAGTAAGGAAAAGGAGGGGGAAGAGACAGAGGGTGACCAGTACTGGGGGTCTTGCAAGTTAAGAAATGGGTGTGGTGCAGTCATTGTGATCGATCGGTGCGATGCTAAATCACTTGGTTGCATAGATGTAATCCTTGTAGTCTTTGGAGGAGGTGTATTCTACCCATGGTAGCCACGTGGCCATGAACTCTGAGAGTTTGTCTCTAGAAACCAGGAGAATGTTCTCCATGTTCATGTAGTAGTTAATTCTGGTGAACCAGAGTTTTCTTGTGGGCGAGGTTGGGGACCTCCATAGAGTGGGGATGATTGCCCGTGCTGCGTTGGATAAGTGGCGGAGCAATGATATTTTATGCTGAGCCAATGGGATAGAGGAGTGGGAAAGCAACCAGAAGGCCGGGTCAGTAGGGACAGAGGCATGGAGTATATCTTGAGAGGTGGAAATGACCTCAGCCCAAAAAGGGCGAAGTAGGGGGCAGATCCACCAAATGTGCATTAGGGAGCCGGAGGCGCCAAGGCATCTCCAGCATCTGTCCGTCACTCCAGGATACATGAAGTGAAGGAGAGAGGGGTGTCTGTACCATCTCATTAGTAGTTTATATTGGGTTTCCCTAACTTGTATGCACACTGAACTTTTGTGGGATTTGAGGAATATCATCCGCCATTCCCTATCCGTCAATTGAATTCCCAGGTCTCTCTCCCAGGCCCTCTGGAAGGATGTAGGTGTTTGAACATCAGTGCTTTGTAGCAGTTTGTAGAGTGTAGAGACAGTATGCTGGGGGGTACACCTGGAGACACACAATCTCTCAAATTGTGTTAGTTCCCTTGAAGCCTGGAGATATCTATGCCTGGAATGCAAAAAATGTCTAAGCTGTAGATATTTCCAGAAGTCACGTTGTGGGACGTCTCATTTTAATCGCACCTCTGAAAACTGCTTAACTCCTGAGGGGGTCGCCAACTGGCCCACCCTAAAGAGGCCCGTGAGGGCCCAGTCACTAAAGTGGGAGGGCGTTAAGCCGGGCAAGAAGTCGGGGTTTACTAGAAAAGAGGTCAACGGGCCAAAAGCGGAAGAAAGGAAGGGCCAATTG
Source organism: Pseudophryne corroboree (assembly GCF_028390025.1). Taxonomy (NCBI): domain Eukaryota; kingdom Metazoa; phylum Chordata; class Amphibia; order Anura; family Myobatrachidae; genus Pseudophryne; species Pseudophryne corroboree. The sequence continues at coordinate 217,736,261 of NC_086447.1, forward strand.
CGTGCTTTTTTCCAGAAAGAGAGGGTTGCGTTGATAGTCGGGTGGGTGGGAGGGGTCCTGGGCAAGGAGGGGAGCCAAGGGAAGATCTCTGGGAATTGCTGCATGTATAGACCCTCTAGAGCAGGCATGTCCAAACTGCGGCCATCCAGCTGTTGAGAAACTACACATCCCAGCATGCCCTGACACAGCTTTAGCATTCTTTGACAGCAAAACTGTGTCAGGGCATGCTGGGATATGTAGTTTCACAACAGCTGGAGGGCCGCAGTTTGGACATGCCTGCTCTAGAGCCACCCACTGTTTGGTATCCCGACTCCTCGTCCAATCCAGAACCCTATTAAGCAGAATTGCCCAATAATAGCATCTGATATCTGGTAATTGGAAACCGCCACTCCGGGTGGGACGGATCACAGTGGATCTGCTAATTCTGGGTCTTCTCCGAGACCATATAAATTGTTGTATCAAGAGTTGTATGGACTTGAACCAGGAGTCTGGGATCCGTATGGGGAGGGCTTGTAATTTATATAGCAGCTTAGGGAGAGTATTCATTTTTACAACGTTCACTCTCCCCAGCCATGAGAGTGGTTTAAGATACCATCTGCTATAGTCAGCCCTGAGTGTCCGGAGAAGGGGTGCGAAGTTCAATTTAAACAAACAGGTCAAGTCTCTCGGCAGTTGTATACCCAGATAGGATAGGTGAGAGGTGTTCCAAGTGAAGGGGAAGGATCGCTTAAGTTTAGTCACAGTGTCGGGGGGTGCGGAGATGTTCAGGGCGCATGATTTGGACATGTTAATCTTAAAGTTGGAGAGTTGCCCAAAATGGGTCAGTTCTTGCATGAAGTGGGGAAGGGAGGTGGTCGGGTGTGTTATTGTGGCCAATAGATCATCAACAAACAGGGAGAGTTTGTGATCTGTATCTCCAACCCTCAGGCCTGTGATGTAATCATTGGCCCTAATAGCCCTCGCAAAGGCTTCAATACAGAGGACAAAAAGTAAAGGGGATAGTGGGCATCCCTGTCGCGTCCCATTACTTATACAGAAGGGTTCGGATAAGGATCCATTGATTCGGACTCGGTCTGTGGGGGATCTGTAGAGTCCCATAATTCTGCCAAGTGCTAGGGGACCCAGTCCGATGTGCCCCAGCACAGACCTCATAAAGCCCCAGCTAACTCTATCAAAAGCCTTTTCGGCGTCGGTAAACAATAACACGGTAGGGGGGCCCCCCTGGGATGCTATATGAATTAGGCTCAAAACCTTAGTGGTATTGTCTTTGGCCTCGCGGTTCGGGACAAAACCCACCTGATCGTTATGGATCAGGGAGGGCAGGAGTGCATTTAGTCTATTCGCCATTAATTTTGCAAACAGCTTGGCATCGACATTTAGAAGAGATATGGGCCTATAGCTGGAGCACATCGAGGGGTCCTTGCCGGGCTTAGGCAGTACAGAGATGTGGGCCTTCAGGGATTGGCTTGAAAAATGGGTATCAGCGGAGATGGAGTTAAAGGCCTGGAGAAGGTAAGAGGAGAGGAGGTCTTTGAATTGTTTATAGTATGCGAGTGTGAAGCCGTCCGGCCCCGGGCTCTTACCAGAGGGTGTCGAGGCCAGGGCATTCTCCAATTCTAGCTGGGTAAAGGGTTGTTCCAGTGCCTCTCTGTCCGCAGGAGTTGGGACAGGATAGGACACCTTTTCTAAGTATGCTTTCGCCTGTAGGAAGTTATAGGGAGTGGCTGTATCGTCGGCTCGGTTCTCTAGATTATATAGGAGGGAATAATATTGTTTAAAGCACGCAGCAATTTCAGGGGTCTTGAATCGGAGGGTTCCTCCGTTGTCTTTTATGTTGTTAATGTACAGAGATGAGCGTTGAGCTCTAAGAGCCTGGGCCAGGAGGCGGCCAGGTTTGTTGCCCCACTGGTAGTATTTAGAGTTACATTTGCGGACAGAGAGCTGGATACTATCTGTGAGGGTTTTTTTCAATTGGGCACGGGTGTCAATTAGTTCTAGATAATCGGTTTCCGAAAGGGACGTTTTGTGTGAGGACTCGAGGTGGCGAAGTCGTTCTAGTAATTTAGTAATTAGTGCTGACCTCTGTTTCTTCATAAACGTCCCCAGCTGTATGAGTTTGCCTCTTATGGTACATTTATGTGCTTCCCACAGAGTAACCTTGGAGACCTCATCGGTGTCGTTAAAGAAGAAAAATTCCGTCAGGGCCTTTTCTATTTCGCCTTTGCAATATTGGTCCTGTAGTAGTAACTCATTAAGGCGCCAAGACCATTGGCCCGGGGCTGCCTGGGGAGTTGAGAGGGTCATATGTACTGGGGCGTGGTCAGACCAGGTTATCGAGCCTATGGAGGAATCTATTAGTTGAGGGAGATGTCTATGACTCAGAAATAGGTAGTCAAGGCGAGAGTAAGCATTGTGCGGGGCCGAGTAAAATGAGTAGTCTCGATCAGAGGGATGGAGGACTCTCCAGGAGTCCGCCAGTTGGAGGTCGTGGAATAGTCGCCTAACCTGTCGATGTTGACATTGGGACGTCCGGGGAGAGCCGGAGGATGAGTCCAGTGATGGATCCATTATCCAATTCAGGTCTCCCCCCACAACTACAACCCCTGAAAGTAATGGTTCCACTAAGGTAAGGGCAGAACGGAGAAATGGGATCTGGTCCTTATTTGGGGCATAGAGTACAACAAATGTGTATGGGCACATATATATTTTACAGCCGACTATCAAAAGGCGACCTGGGATCGGTTTGTGGACTGTTATGTCTGACAGCTGGAGAGTCCTAGAGAATATTATCGCCACTCCCTTGGACTTGGCGTCTGGATTGTTGTTATAAAAAGCCTGGGGGTAGCGGTAGTTAGTCAAGGGTGGGTTCTTGGCGGAAATCTTAAAATGTGATTCCTGGACTAGCGCGACATCCACTAAGCCGCCATTTTTCAATCCCGATACCCGGGATTTAAAAAATGGCCCGGGATTGGCTTCCCTACAAGGGAACATATGTGCATGTTGGATCCCAGTTATCCTGCTGGTTGCAAGAGGGAAGTCTCTTTCCACAAATGATAAACACTGCAGTGTTTAGCAAAGGGGAGAATAATAGATGGGCTGTAATACACTATGCAGACAAAACAGATTGGACCCCCATCCGCACACAAGAGAAATGATGTGCTCCTGCATCAGACACGTATTCATATAGGTATAAAACGGGTAGAGGGGCACTGATTAGTTCATTTGCTAATGAAATGGCTCGCCAGGGGGAGCAAACCGGGTTTGAAAAGGGGATCATCGGAGCCTGCGCAATGTCATGGTTCCAGGGCAGCACTGTACCGTTACAGAAAATTCGGTAATAGGATGTACTGGCCAGCTCAGAGTCCAGATCTTAACCCCACTGAGAACCTCTGGGATGGAGTGTAGTGACAGATACATTCTAGACCGACTCGATATTCCTCAGTATCACAGTTGGTCACTGTAGTTTGGGCGGAATGGAAAAACATACCGCCTACTGTTGTCCAGGAACTTGTGGACAGTTTGCCAAGAAGGATGTCTGCAGTAATCACTGCACGTGGTGGTCCTACGAAGTACTGATGTCAATAAAATCTTGATCTATTAGATGTCAGTGTCCAATCACCTTTGTCTACATAGTGTTGTATCCCCATGTGCCACCCTCTTTTCCACTGGATGTCACACTTCTTCAGGTGTGGATGACTCAGGGTAACAGATCAGCAAGACTGTACAGCTGGGTAAACATTAGACAATATATAATTCCAACGCGAAACGTCATGATATATCGGGCTCTAGCCGGTCATTTGCCGGGTGGCCCATTTGTGCGTGTTGCATGCCCGGCGGGAAGACCTGGAAAATGACAGGATGTAGGGGAATGCAGCTATGAATGATATATCACTAAATAATTTGTTCAGTTTGTACGGAAAGGCTGATGTATTGTTACATTGGTCGTCCCATCGGCCGGGAGCCACATAGTTGTATGTGTGCAGCTTAATGCTTTCTGGTCTCATCCTGCCCTATTTCCATTTCTCTCCACTGATTATCTACCCCACAGCTCTAGAATCCCTGACAAACTGTCTTTCCACCCTTGCTCGACTTTATTGCAGCACAGCACAGCTTCTTCTACTTCACAGTACCACTGCTTCTCTACTATGCCCAATCACTCCTTCAATCTGTATCAAGGTCTCTGCCATTCCCTGAATCTCTTATCCCCACGCCCTGCTTGCACATGCACTCCAGCACACAATTTTAAACTCATTTCCCGGTCTCCTTCTCATGCCCAGAGCTTTCTGGGCAATGTAGTTCATCCATTGTACCTCTCACTGAACCGAAAGACTGTTGGTGTTGCTGGATCGGGGTTAATGTGATACCCTTCATTATCATAGTACAAAACATAGAATAGTCACACTCCAACACTTTATTGGGGCATGCAATTGGAACACTGAACAGAATGAAAAGATAGACAGACAGACAGACAGATTAGGGACAGTGGAAGATAAAATAAAAAAAACACAAACATACAGGCCTTCTTGCAAAAAATCTACAAATTTATTTTTATCTTAATCAAACAAAATTTCAGACGGGATAAAATAAGAGAAGCTTAATCAAAACACACAATACAGCCACATTCTCACTGCAATCTGCAGCATCTACAGAATGTTCCAGATTTTCCATAACCGTAATTTTTTTATCATCACATACTTTATTGACAAAATCCGATTACACATGCATGATATGATAATCTTTAAACTCGACATTCAGATTGTTTTCAGCTTGCTTACAATTGCAGCCATTTTGTAAGCTGCTCAAATATCTGCCTTCTTACTTGAGGTAACACTGGAGGCTCTTCAGGGCGGGCTGGATACATATCTGCACAATGAGCAGCATCTGTAACAGGGATATAAACATAAGTATGACATTTCCACATATGACCACTGGAAGTAGCCATTTTGTGTTTTAAACCGATGTTCATTAGAAAGCAGCCTATTAATGTACTAAAATCCAGATAAAATCGCTGTAAAACAGATTATATACTTGTCCCATAACTCTGATGGTAATTTAGAGACTGTAACTAGATTTTTGGTGCCCTGGGCCAGAAAGAACATTGGCATACTGTATTTTAGGCAGTATATAGTGCATCAGTAGTAACACTCTTACAGATGTGTTATCATACACTTTGGCTTCAGTCACGAAAAATAGTCACTCTTGGAGCACCAGGCCACAATTTGGCTCGGGTTCAGTGTTGTTCTTGTGCAAAATGGGTTTCTCATTGGCATAAATAAAACTGGGAGTGACAATACTATATTACTGGCTTGCACTTATCCATTTGATGTGCGCCATTTGTACATCTGTGCGATCAAATCTGAATGAGTGTAGGAAGGGCTCCTATACAAGCAGCCATGGCTTTTTATCACACCACATTCCGCCGTGCTTCATCTGCTACTTTGTAGGTGCTTAAAAGGGATTCCTGTGTGGTTACATTTGCAAACCAGTGTCTCAAATAAACAGAGTGGTATTTCACAGCATCCATGATGCGAATATGATTCAAAGAGGGGTATTCAATTGTTTGAAAAGTCAGTTGGGTGTCTGTTTTTTCCTATCTAATCAACATGAAAAAACAGACACCAAACCGACTTTTCAAACAACTGAATTCCACCCATAATGTAAATAAAAATATGGTACGCTACTCCTCAGGTCACCTCAGTCGTATATGGACTCTCAACACCATTTGGCATGCTGACACTATATGTATGAGGACACATCTGTACCTGCACCTAGCACCATAGTTCATAGGCCAATCCAGGGAGGGGGCAAACCGTGCAATCACCAAACCACCCAACAGTAACTCCCAGTAGTCCACTACAGTTGGCAGCACATCCTGCAGGGAGAGCTAGACCCCATCTTGTAATAATTAAGCCCATTTCATATCGGAATGGGCATAATTGAGAATGGTATTGATAACAGCATGTGTATGATATATGAAAAGTTTATGGGTAAACCTATATGACAGATGGCCAGCCTGCAATCAACTGGCCAGTGTGTACTCTGTTTATAAAAAAGTCTATTATTATTATGATCATCGTCATTTATTTATATGGAGCCACATGGGATCCGCAGCGCCCAATTACAGAGTAAACAAATAAACAAAAAATGAAGACAGTGACTTACAGATCAATACAATATAGGACAAGTACAGGGTATATAAACATAGCTGCATCAGCAAGCAGCACTGAAATAAGTATAAGTGGCAGAAAACTGAAGGATTTGGTGCCATCAAAGGGAGTATTGAAAAGAAGATTTATGGGGCACTCTTACCTAATGTCCAAAAAAACTGTTAAAATATAACTTTTATATGTGGACTCACTTTCAGACAAACACTTAACACATATAACGTGCAGTTCGCACTTTATCCTGTTGTGATTAAATAATTTATTATACTGAGGTGGCAGTCCCCTCAAATTTATCTCAATGGTATTGCTAGTGCCAAACACAAACTAATCATAAAAAAATATATGTGCGCACCTTATTTCCACATCTGCATTTGCTTGTTCATCTACGTCACTTTTTTCTTCTCTGATTTTGGGAGTCATTCCGAGTTGATCATAGCTGTGCTAAGTTTAGCACAGCTACGATCCTTAACTAAGACATGCGGGGGGACGCCCAGCACAGAGCTAGTCCGCCCCACATGTCAGTGCCGGCCACCCCGCACAAATACAAAAGCATCGCACAGTATTTGAGGAGTAACTCCAGGCCAGCGCAGCTCCTGCGGCTGGCCGGGAGTTACTCATTGCTCCCGCTGGCCGCAGCGGCTGCGTGACATGTCATGCAGCCGCCGCGGCCCGCCCACCCAACGGTCCGGCCACGCCTGCGTTAGCCGGACCGCTCCCCCTAAACGGCGGCTAAACGGCGCTGTTCAGCCCCCTCCCGCCTAGCGACCGCCTCTGTCTCAGAGGCGATCGCTAGGCAACGATGACTGCCATGCGCCGGCGCACTGAGGCGCCGGCGCATGCGCAGTTCCGACCCGATCGCATGGCTGCGAAGAAGTGCAGCGTGCGATCGGGTCAGAATAACCCCCTTAATCTCTTATATATTAATCAAGAACACTAATAGGAATAATACACATTTAAACATTAATTGCAATATTACATGCACAGTTTATATCTGCATCAGTTGTGTCTATATTGGCTTAATTATGAGCAGGAGAAAGAATTATGGGGCTAATTCCGGTTGGATCGCAGTGTGCGATCCAACCGGAATTTTTGCTGAAAAGATGTGGGTGCATGCACAGCGCCCACCCTGCGCATGCGCCAGCACTTTCTGCAGGGGGAGCCGCAGAAAAAGCGATCGCTTCTGCCGGTCAATCCGGCAGAGGTGGTTGCAGGGCAGGGGGGACGGGGGGCGTGTCGTCAGCGTGATCACGGCGGTTGTGCAATCAGGAAATTGGCGGCGAGTATCCTGCGGCCGCAGCTAAGCTGCGCCGGCAGTAGACTCCAACAGTTTCTGCTAATAAGCAGAAATTGCAAACACTCCGCAATTTCTCCTTGTTCAACTGAGGGATGCTCCAGTCAGCATGCGATCCTGTGGATTAGCAGAATTTGCTATCCTTACTGAATTAGCCCCTATATCTGCACCTTTCTTATATTATACAAGATAAGTCGAGCAAATGGTCTGCAACATGTTACAAATATAAAAACACATTGTATCAAATGCTGAGCCACATTTAGAAAAAGAAAAATAGTATTTTACTTACCGGTAAATCTATTTCTCGTAGTCCGTAGAGGATGCTGGGGACTCCGTAAGGACCATGGGGAATAGACGGGCTCCGCAGGAGATAGGGCACTTTAAGAAAGCTTTGGATTCTGGGTGTGCACTGGCTCCTCCCTCTATGTCCCTCCTCCAGACCTCAGTTAGAGAAACTGTGCCCAGAGGATATGAACAGTACGAGGAAAGGATTTATGTAACCTAAGGGCGAGATTCATACCAGCCACACCAATCACACCGTATAACCTGTGATAAACTACCCAGTTAACAGTATGAACAAGTAACATAGCCTCGGTTCAAGACCGACCAACTATAACATAACCCTTATGTAAGCAATAACTATATACAAGTCTTGCAGAAGAAGTCCGCACTTGGGACGGGCGCCCAGCATCCTCTACGGACTATGAGAAATAGATTTACCGGTAAGTAAAATCCTATTTTCTCTAACGTCCTAGAGGATGCTGGGGGCTCCGTAAGGACCATGGGGATTATACCAAAGCTCCCAAACGGGCGGGAGAGTGCGGATGACTCTGCAGCACCGATTGAGCAAACAGGAGGTCCTCCTCAGCCAGGGTATCAAACTTATAGAACTTTGCAAAGGTGTTTGACCCCGACCAAGTAGCAGCTCGGCACAGTTGTAGTTCCGAGACACCTCGGGCAGCCGCCCAAGAAGAACCCACCTTCCTAGTGGAAAGGGCCTTAACTGATTTAGGCAATGGCAATCCTGCCGTAGAATGCGCCTGCTGAATCGTGTTACAGATCCAGCGAGCAATTGTTTGCTTTGAAGCAGGAGCGCCAACCTTGTTGGCCACATACAGAACAAACAGAGCTTCAGTCTTCCTGATCCTAGCTGTTCTGGTCACGTAAATCTTCAAAGCCCTGACCACATCCAGGAACTCGGAGTCCTCCAAGTCCTGTGTAGCCACAGGCACGACAATAGGTTGGTTCATATGAAAAGATGAGACCACCTTGGGCAGAAATTGAGGACAATTCCTCAACTCTGCCCTATCCACGTGAAAAATCAGGTATGGGCTTTTATATGATAAAGCCGCTAATTCCGAAACACGCCTTGCAGAAGCTAAGGCCAACAACATGACCACTTTCCAAGTGAGGTATTTCAACTCCACTGTTTTGAGTGGTTCAAACCAAGGTGACTTGAGGAAACTTAATACCACGTTAAGATCCCAAGGCGCCACCGGAGGTACAAAGGGAGGCTGAATATGCAGCACTCCCTTCACAAAAGTCTGTACTTCAGGAAGAGAAGCCAATTCTCTTTGAAAGAAAATGGATAAGGCCGAAATTTGGACCTTTATGGACCCTAATTTTAGGCCCAAATTCACTCCCGTTTGAAGGAAGTGAAGCAGACGGCCCAAATGGAACTCCTCCGTAGGAGCAGCTCTGGCCTCACACCAAGAAACATATTTCCGCCATATACGGTGATAATGTTTCGATGTCACATCCTTCCTAGCCTTGATCAGGGTAGGAATGACCTCCTCCGGAATCCCTTTTTCAGCTAGGATCCGGCGTTCAACCGCCATGCCGTCAAACACAGCCGCGGTAAGTCTTGGAACAGACAGGGCCCCTGCTGCAGCAGGTCCTGCCTTGGAGGAAGAGGCCACGGATCTTCTGTGAGCAACTCTTGCAGATCCGGATACCAAGTCCTCCTTGGCCAATCTGGAACAATGAGAATTGTTCTGACCCTTCTTAGTCTTATTAATCTCAACACCTTGGGTATGAGAGGCAGAGGAGGAAACACATAGACCGATCTGAACACCCATGGTGTCACCAGAGCGTCTACCGCTACCGCCTGAGGGTCTCTTGACCTGGCGCAATACCTCTTTAGCTTTTTGTTGAGACGGGATGCCATCATGTCTATTTGAGGCAGTCCCCACCGATCCACGATCTGTGTGAAGACTTCTTAATGAAGTCCCCACTCTCCCGGATGCAGGTCGTGCCTGCTGAGGAAGTCCGCCTCCCAGTTGTCCACCCCCGGGATGAACACTGCTGATAGTGCGCTTACATGGCCTTCCGCCCAGCGCAGAATCCTGGTCGCCTCTGCCATGGCCACTCTGCTCCTTGTGCCGCCTTGGCGGTTTACATGAGCCACTGCCGTGATATTGTCCGACTGAATCAGAACCGGTTTGTTCTGAAGCCACTCCTCCGCCTGGCGTAGGGCATTGTAAATGGCCCTTAACTCCAGGACATTGATGTGGAGACAAGTCTCTAGGCTTGACCAGAGACCTTGGAAATTTCTTCCCAGTGCGACAGCCCCCCCAACCTCGGAGGCTCGCGTCCGTGGTCACCAGGATCCAGTCCTGAATGCAGAACCTGCGACCCTCTAGGAGGTGAGCACTGTGCAGCCACCACAGGAGAGATACCCTGGCCCTGGGAGACAGGGTGATCCGTTTCTGCATATGTAGATGGGACCCGGACCATTTGTCCAATAGGTCTCATTGGAAAGTCCTAGCATGGAACCTGCCGAAGGGGATGGCCTCGTATGAAGCCACCATCTTCCCCAGAACCTTTGTGCAATGATGCACCGAAAACTTTTTTGGCTTTAAAAGGTTCCTGACCAGGGCTATGAGCTCCTGAGCCTTCTCCCCCGGAAGAAAAACTCTTTTTTGGTCTGTGTCTAGAATCAGGCCCAAAAAGGTCAGACGCGTTGCAGGTACTAGCTGGGATTTCGGTAAATTGAGAATCCAGCCGTGCATCTGCAACGTCTTCACGGACAGAGACACGCTGTCCAGCAACTTCTCCCGAGATCTCTCCTTTATAAGGAGATCGTCCAAGTACGAGATAATTGTGACTCCCTGCTTGCGCAGGAGCACCATCATTTCCGCCATTACCTTGGTGAAAATTCTCGGGGCCGTGGAAAGCCCAAACGCAACGTCTGAAATTGGTAGTGACAATCCTGTACTGCAAATCTCAGAAACGCCTGGTGAGGGGGGAAAATCAGAACATGAAGGTACGCATCCTTTATGTCTGGGACACCATGCAATCCCCTCTCTCCAGGCTGGCGATGACCATTCTGAGCGATTCCATTTTGAACTTGAACCTCTTCAAGTACAGGTTCAGGGATTTTAGATTTAGAATGTGTCTGACCGAACCGTCCGGTTTCCGTACCACAAACAGGGATGAATAATAACCCTCTCCTTGCTGGAGATGAGGAACCTTGATTATCACCTGTTGAATGTACAATTTGTGAATTGCCGCTAACACTATCTCCCTCTCTGATCCACCTGTGATTGAACCCAGACGTGGCTGAAAAGACGAAGACGTGCCCCCACTTGATCTGACCCCCCCCCCCCCCCCCCCCCGGAAAGCCCCAGCGTCATGCTGTGGACTTTGCGGAAGTAGGGGAGGACTTCTGCTCCTGGGAACTAGCTGAGTGCAGCTTTTTTCCCTTGCCTTTACCTCTGGCAACGAAGGACGATCCTCGTACCTTCTTGTTTTTATTGGAACGAAAGGACTGCATTTGATAATGTGGTACCTTCTTAAAATGCTGCGGGGAACATAAGGTAAAAAATTCGATTTACCGGCCATAGCAGTAGGGACTAGGTCCGAGAGGCCTTCTCCAAACAACTCCTCCCCCTTGTAAGGCAATGACTCCATATGCCGCTTTGAGTCGGCGTCTCCCGTCCACTGTCGGGTCCACAAGAGCAGCCTAGCAGAAATAGACATAGCGATTATTCTAGAGCTTAGTAAACAAATGTCTCTCTGAGCATCCCTCATATACAAGGCAGCATCTCTGATATGCTCCATGGTCATTAGAATGGTATCCCTATCTTAGATGTCCATCTCCGTAGATAAGGAGTCTGCCCATGCCACGACAGCACTACAAACCCAGGGCGACGCCATGGCCGGCCTAACTATAGTTCCTGAATGTGTGTAAATGTGCTTCATGGTAATTTCCTGCTTGCGATCAGCAGGATCCTTGAGGGAAGCAGTATCCGGAGAAGGCAGTGCCACCTTCTTGGATAAGCTTGTCAGCGCCTTGTCTACTTTAGGCGCAGATTCCCATCGTATCCGATCCTTCTGTGGAAAAGGATACGCCATGAGAATCCTTTTGGGAACATGGAGTCTCCTATAGGGAGATTCCCAAGCCTTTTCGCATAATTCGCTTAGCTCAAATGAGGACGGAAACGTGACCTCAGGCTTTTTCCCTTTATACATGTGAACCCTCGTGTCAGGGACAGGGGGGTTCCTCCGTGATATGCAAAACCTCTTTTATGGCAATAATCATGTACCTAATACCTTTTGCCACCTTCGGCTGTAATTTTGCATCCTCATAGTCGACACTAGAGTCAGTATCTGTGTCGGTATCAGTGTCAGCGACCTGGGATATGGGGCGCATTTGAGACCCTGAAGGTCCTGGCACCACAGGGACAGGCACGGACTGGCTACCTGACTGATCCCTAGCTTCAGCCTTGTCTAATCTTTTATGCAGGAGATTTACATTTGCATTCAAGACATTCAGCATATCCACCCAGTCCGGTGTCGGCGTTGCCGACGGCGACCTGACATTCAAGCACTCCCCCTCCACATTAAGCGAGCCTTCTTCATCAAACATGTCGACACACACGTACCGACACACTGCACACACCCAGGGAAACTTTTTCTGAAGACAGTATCCCCTGAAAGGCCCTTTGGAGAGACAGAGAGAGAGTATGCCAGCACACACCCCAGCGCAACAACCTGGAGACCAACACAGAATGCTTTTCCCCAGCAGCGCTGTATTATACTTTATTCCGCCAATTATGTGCCCCCCCCCTCTCTTTTTAAACTCCCTTCACCGTGTGTAAGCAGGGGAGAGTACGGGGAGCTTCCTCTCAGCGTTCTGTGGAGAGAGAAATGGCGCTGGTGAGTGCTGAGGGAGAAGCCCCGCCCCCTCGGCGGCGGGCTTCTGTCCCGCTCAAAATCGTGTAAAATGGCGGGGGCTCAATTATATACATGTACAGTGCCCAGCTGTACATGTATATACCTATTTGCCATCTAAGAGGTGTTATTATTGCTGCCCAGGGCACCCCCCCCTGCGCCCTGCACCCATACAGTGACCGGAGTGTGTGAGGTGATGTGGAGCAATGACGCACAGCTGCAGTGCTGTGCGTTACCTCTGTGAAGCTGAAGGCTTCTGCCGCCTAAGACGTCTTCTTGCTTCTGTTCTTCTGGCTCTGTGAGGAGAACGGCGGCGTGGCTCCGGGGGTGGACGCCCAGGACGAACCTGTGTTCACCCCCTCTGAAGCTAATGGTGTCCAGTAGCCGAGGAAGCAGATCCTATCAGTTAAGTAGGTCAGCCCCTCTCTCCTCAGTCCCTCAATGCAGGGAGCCTGTTGCCAGCAGTGCTCCCTGTGAAAAAGTAGAAATCAAAACAAAAATGCTTTCTGTAGCAAAGAACTCAAGAGAGCTCCCTGCAGTGTGCCCTTCATCCTCTGGGCACAGTGTAAAACTGAGGTCTGGAGGAGGGACATAGAGGGAGGAGCCAGTGCACACCCAGAATCCAAAGCTTTCTTAAAGTGCCCTATCTCCTGCGGAGCCCGTCTATTCCCCATGGTCCTTACGGAGTCCCCAGCATCCTCTAGGACGTTAGAGAAAGATAGATAGATAGATAGATAGATAGATAGATAGATAGATAGATAGATAGATAGATGATGATAGATAGATAGATAGATAGATAGCGAATCATTTCAGACAGCTAATGGTCAATGAGCGAGTGTTATTGGCATTCAATATCTCCCCAAAAAGGTCAGTGAGCAAGTGTAAGTGATAAATACTAAAGAGTGTTCTTCAGCTATCAGTTGCTCACGGTAACCGCCCTATTGTAATTTTATGCAGCCGATGAGAGAGCACAGAAAGAAAAAAAAAGAAAAAAAAAAGGAGAGAAGGCATCTGTGGTAACTTTCGGACAAGTTTACTCCTTAATGGGAAAATAGGATTTTAATACCTACCGGTAAATCCTTTTCTCTTAGTCCGTAGAGGATGCTGGGGACACCGTAAGGACCATGGGGTATAGACGGGATCCACAGGAGACATGGGCACACTATAAGACTTTGAATGGGTGTGAACTGGCTCCTCCCTCTATGCCCCTCCTCCAGACTCCAGTTAGAGAACTGTGCCCAGGGAGACGGACATTTAGAGGAAAGAATTTATTGTTTAAACACGGTGAGTGTCATACCAGCTCACACCTCGAACATACCGCAGAACGTGGCATTCAATAGAACACCAGCCAACGGCATGAAAAATACACAGCCACATGCTGAGAGAATATGTAACACAACCTGTGTGTCAACACAACCAATAATAAGACACCGCATGCCATGGCATGAACAACGTCAGCAACAGCCTGACAGAAAAGAACCACCACAAGAGTGTAACCATAACTAATAACTGCAGACACAGTACACACAGGGACGGGCGCCCAGCATCCTCTACGGATTAAGAGAAAAGGAATTACCGGTAGGTATTAAAATCCTATTTTCTCAGACGTCCTAGAGGATGCTGGGGACTCCGTAAGGACCATGGGGTTTATACCAAAGCTCCAGACCGGGCGGGAGAGTGCGGACGCCTCTGTAGCACCGATTGAGCAAACATGAGGTCCCCATCAGCCAGGGCCAGGGTATCAAACTTGTAGAGCTTAGCAAAAGTGTTTGAACCCGACTAAGTAGCCGCTCGGCAAAGTTAAACCGCTGAGACTCCTCGGGCATCCGCCCAAAAAGAGCCTATCTTCCTAGTAGAATGGGTCTCCACCGACTTCGGTAACAGCAATCCAGCCGTAGAACAAGCATGCCGAATCGTATCACAGATCTAGCGTGTAACAGACTGCAGAGACGCAGGCGCCCCAATCACGCTGGGAGCATACCGGACAAACGGAGCCTCTGTTTCCCCAATCTGAGCCAAATTGGCGACATAAATATTCAAAGCCCTGACTACATCAAGAGACCTTGAAATCAGCCAATGCTTAAGGAACCACAGGCATCAATAGGCTGATTTCTGCGAAACACAGAAACCACTTTTTGGCAGAACTATTATCAGAGTTCTCACTTCCGCTCTGTCCACATGGATGATCAAACAGGGAGTCTTGTGAGACAAAGCCGCTACTTCCGACACCCGCCTTGCGGACGCCAAAGCCAAAAGCATGACCACTCTCCAAGAGAGAAATTTTAACACAACCTTTCATAAAGGTTCCAATCAGTGTGACACAAGAAAACGCAACACCACGTCAAGGTCCCACGGTGCCGATGGGGCACAAATGGAGGTTGGATGTGCAGTACTCCTTTCGCGAAGGTCAGAACTACCGGAAAGGTAGCCAATTCTTTATTTGAAAGAAAATGTATAAGGCCAAAACCGCACTGAAATGGAGCCTAACTTTAGGCCTGCATCCACACCTGCTTGCAAAGAATGGAGAAGAACGACCCAGCTGAAAGTCTTACGTAGTAGCCCTCTTGGATTCACACCAAGACACATATTTACGCCAAATACGGTGGTAAGGCTTTGCCGTTACTTCTTTTCTAGCCTGAAGAAGTGTGGAAATTACTTCACTGTTAATACCCTTTCGGGCTAGGATATGGCGTTCAACCGCCACGCCGTCAAACGCAGCCGCGGTAAGTCTTGATACACGCCCGGATCTTGCTGTAACAGTTCCTCCCATGGAGGAAGAGGCCAGGGATCTTCTTTGAGTAAATCTTGAAGAACTGGATACCAAGCCCTCCTTGGTTAGACCGGAACAATGAGGATCGCCTGAACCTTTGTTCTTCTTACGTTTATCACCTTCAGAAGAGTGAAAGCGGAGGGGACACATAGATCGACTGAAAACACCCAAGGTGTCACGAGGGCGTCCACTGCTATAGCTTGAGTGTCCCATGGCCTGGAACAATATCCCTGAGGTCTGTCGTTGAGGCGAGACGCCAACATGTCCAATTGAGGCACTCCTCAAAGACTTGTGACTTCTGTGAAAACTTCTCGATGACGACTGTATTTCTCCCGAATGGAGATCGCGTCTGCAGAGGAAATCTATTTCTCGGTCGTTCACATCCGGACGAAGACTGCTAATATAGCGTTTACCAGCCTTTCCACCCAGCGGAAAACGTTTGCGGCTTCTGCCATTGTGGCTTTGCTCCTTGTTCCGCCCTAGCGGCTCACTTACGCCACTGCTGTCAAGTCGTCCAACAGAATCAAGACGGCAGATCACGGCAGATGTTCGTTGAAAATAGCTCTTAATTCAAGAAAGCTTATTGCAGACAAGCTTCCCAGCTTGACCTTTCCCTCTGGAAATACTTCCCTTGCAAGGACTGCTCCCCAGCCTCGGAGATCTGCATGCATGGACACCAGGATCTAATCCTGGATCCCAAACCTTCGTCCCTCTAGGACAGGCATTCCCAACCACGGTCCTCAAGGCACACCAACAGTGTAGGTTTTAGTGATATCTAGGCTGCAGCAGATATGGTTAAATCAAAATAACTGAGCTACTAATTAAATCACCTGTGCTGCAGCCTGGATATCACTAAAACCTGCACTGTTGGTGTGCCTTGAGGACCGTGGTTGAGAATGCCTTCTCTAGGAGGTGAGAACTGAGCAGACACCTCAGGAGTGATATCCTGGCCATTAGGATTATATTCCGGTGCATGTGCAGCTGAGACCCGGACCGCATTTTCAACTGGTCCCGTGAAAACCACTCTAGCCTTTAACTTGCTCACCGAAAAGGCCTCTTAGGCCGCACCCATCTTCTTCATCAACGGAACATATTGATGGATTGTCACTGCTAATCTGATCCGACTCTGGATCCTCAGACCTCTTTCCACAGGAAAACACAGAACCTCAACCGTTCAGTATCTACTCTGATACCCACCTCCGACATCTGCGTCGTTGGGAACAACAGCCATTCCCTGTGTTGAATTACAGTCAGAGAGAAACAACGATTTTCACCACTTGTTTCTTGACCTCGCCTTAATCAGGAGAGCGTCTCAGTATAGAATAACAATGGCTCTTACTATTGAAAGAAAACCATCATACTGCCATCACTCCGGTGAAATGGCAAAGACAATTCTGGACATCAACCCAGGTAAGCGGAATGCGGAGAAAAACACATTTAAACCCTTTTCTACCTTTACGTGCTGGAGCTCCCTGGCCTGAGAGATTCCAACCTGTAGTTCAACTTCGTAAGTAGAAATCTTTGCTTCATTTTTTTTTTTTTTTTTTTTAGGGACAGCAGGACAATGTCCTGAACCTGACGCAACTCTGGAACTCTGGTATGGCGTCGCGTACTACCTCCCCTTTCAGATGGGAATCGGTAAGATCCATTTGAAAAATCAGTGAGGGGAATCAACTTTATGTCCCCCTTTGGATTCCATTATTAACTGACAGGTCCAAGTCCATTCCCGGACTGACTGAAGAGTATTAGACGAGTTCCCACCGGTGTGGGCTCCAGCCAGATAGACCCAGCGATATGCGGTGGATGTGGTAGAAACAGAAGACGATATCCGCTTCTGCGAACCTAACAAGGTTGCAGAACTCTTACCTTGCATAAAATTACAATAGGGCGGTTACCGTGAGCAACTGATAGCTGAAGAACACTCTTTAGTATTTATCACTTACACTTGCTCACTGACCTTTTTGGGGAGATATTGAATGCCAATAACACTCGCTCATTGACTATTAGCTGTCTGAAATGATTCGCTATTTTATATCTATCTATCTTTTTCTAAATGTGGCTCAGCATTTGATACAATGTGTTTTTATATTTGTAACATGTTGCAGACATTATTGATGTTACCATTTTGCTCGACTTATCTTGTATAATATAAGAAAGGTGCTGATATAGGGGCTAATTCAGTAAGGATAGCAAATTCTGCTAATCCACAGGATAACAATGGGATATGATGGAGCGTCAGCGGATTTGCACCAATCGATCAAAGCTTTCTGGCCTCCCAGGATGCAATGGGCCCGTCCATATATCCCTACCCACTGACACAGGCAAATCAGTTTAATTCCAAAGCAGAAGGCAGGAGCATTATGTAGAGCACTAATCAGGCAAGAAGAACACACATGCACACCCTTCAGTACAAGAAGAAAGAGGTTAGTGCATGGTTTCCCAAACTGTGCGCCGCGGCTCCCTGGGGTGCCGCAGCGCTGTCACAGGGGTGCCGCAGCCTGAAGTTAGCCGTTGACAGGGAGGATGGAAGGGGAGACTGTGTGCTGCAGGAGCGGCGGGCAGTGAGTAGTCCGCCTGGGGGGGGGGAGGGGGAGTGCGGGCGGCTGTCCAGTATGTAGTTAGCCGGGGGGGGGGGGGAGTGCAGCAACAAGTAAGTAATCAGCGTGGGGGCGGGGCACGGGCGGCTGGAGCGGCCGTCTATTAAGCAATCAGCGGGGGAAGGGGGAGCGCGGGCGGCTGGAGCGCCCGTCTAGTAAGCAATGTGTAATCAGCTGGCGCCGTGGAGGGGTGAGGGAGGGAGAGTGCGGGATGTCTGCGGCTAGGTACAGCCGAAGTCAGCCAGTTGATCGGCTGCAGGGGGGGATGTTGTGCTCTCAGGTGCAGGGGAAGGGGGGAGGATGTTGTGCTCTCAGGTGCAGGGGGGGGGGATGTGCTCTCAGGTACAGGGGGAGTAACCGGTGACTGGAGTCACCTGGCAGGTAAGGGGTGGTGTTATGCGGGATGTGCTTGTGTGCAGGGGGAAGCTGTGAGTGTAATAATCAGTGGAGAGTGCGGCTGCAAGCAGGCTGGAGTGGCGAAGGAGTGCACTGGAGTGGCCAAGGAGCTGGCTGAAAAAGTGAGTAATGCTGCATTGGGAAATCTATAGGAGGGGGGTGCCTGCTGTAAGTGACTTAAGGGCCCTACACACTCGGCGACCCGCCGCCGAGCTGCCTGATGGCCGATATGGCCGTCAAATGACCCGGCGGTGGAGGGGGAGGTGATGGGGGGAGTGAAGTTTCTTCACTCCCCCCGTGTCCCGGCTCCATAGCCCTGCATGCTAATATGGACAAGATTGTCCATATTGGCCTGCAGGTATGAACGAGCCGGCACCAACGATGGACAAGCGCCGGGCCGCACATCGTTCATCGGTGGTGCCTACACACTGAAAGATATGAACGAGTTCTCATTCATTAATGAACGAGAACGTTCATATCGTTCAGTAAAATCTTTAAGTGTGTATGTAGGGCCCATTTACATGATGACAAGCTGGTAAGCAGCTGGGGGGCTGGTCTTGGTGCATGGATGCACAGGAGCCTTTTTAGATTGATTTATTTGACTGCAAAAAAAACCTGTTATTTTATACAAAGCCTGGGTTTTATTTTTTTTAATGGATGCAGGTGTTCGCTGCGCGGCGATGAGGCTAAAAAAACGGCACTTCTGCGTATGCGTCGCAATGCGCACGCGCGACGTACTAGTACAACGACCGATGTAGTTTCACACAGGGTCTAGCGATGCAATTCAGTCGCAATGGCTGCCGCAGAGTGATTGACATGATGTGGGCGTTTCTGAGTGGCAACTGACCGTTTTCAGGGAGTGTTCGGAAAAACGCAGGTGTGCCTGGGAAAACGCAGGCGTGGCTGGGTGAACGCAGGGCATGTTTGTGACGTCAAATCCGGAAACTGAATGGTCTGAAGTGATCGCAAGCGCTGAGTAGGTTTTGAGCTGCTATAAAACTGCACAAATTATTTTTGTAGCCGTTCTGAGATGAAAGCGTTCGCACTTCTGCAAAGCTAATATACACTCCCATAGGGCGGTGGCTTAGCGTTTGCACGGCAGCAAAAAACTGCTAGCGAGCGACCAACTCGGAATGACCCCCATAGGGGAGTATTCATGTACACTACGGAAAATAAATTGATACTTATCACTATACATCGTAATTATTTTGGCGTAAGGGTGCCATGAAAAAGTCAGGGAGGCCCAAAGGGTGCCTTGGACTAAAAAAGTTTGGGAACCACTGGGTTAGTGAGTAGAAGGATCCTCAAATCAGGTGCATCAGGGTGGGATCCCTGTGGAGCTTGTGGACTTAGGAGAAATAACGTTATCAACGATAAGTTCTTACCATAACGTATATTTCTCCGGCAGGGTCCACAGGTTATCCACAGGATAACAATGGGATTTCCAAAAGCAGTTTAGAGGTGGGGATGTTCTTGATGTACAGGAGAATCCTTCGCCCGAATTCAGCATTGTGAGAGGCAAAGGTATTCAAGGCATAATGTCTAAAGAATGTGTATATGGATGGTCATATGGCTGCCTTACATACCTGTTCTGTTTAAGCACCACATTGTGCTGGCCAAAAGGACCTTCCTTACAAGTTGAATGAACAGAGACATTAGCCAGAATAGGGAGATCAGCTTAGAGAATATGCTTCTGAAATCATCATCTGAAGCTATCTTTGCCAGCATCTGTTAACCAGCAGGCCATCCTCTCTTGTGAAAACCATAGAGAAAAAGAGAACCTGCTTATCTGATGGCACTGGTACAATCCACGTAGATCCCTATTGCACGGATCACATTCAGCAATGCATCTCCCGCAGAAGGGGACGGAACCTGAAAGGCCGGGACAACCTTTTCTTCGTTAAGGTGGAACTTAGTCATCACCTTGGGAAGATAAACCAGTTCTCAGAGCTAGATCTGGGTATCTGGATAAAAACCTCAGAAATGAGGAACAATATAACAATGCCCCCAAGTCTGATATTCCGCTAGCTGACTCCGTAGTCAGTAGAAAAATTATTTATGATCCAATTTAATAAGTGGTTCAAAATAGGTAACTTGAAGGGCTTTGAGGACTAGCACAAGTCCCACGGCACTGTAGGAGGAACAACCAGAAGCTGTATGTGCAGCATACCCTGGTAAAAATTACGCACATCCTGTAAGGTGGTCATTTACTTTTGGAACCCTACAGTCAATGCCGACCCTTGCTCTTTCAAGGAAGCCACCTTTAAACCTTTATCCATTCATGCTCGAAAGAATGTTAAGACCCCGGATGAAAGATTTAGGGTCCAACCTTCTTTCACTGCACCCATGAATATAGGCTTGCCATATTTGATGAAAAGGCAAGCTAAGGAAGGTTTCCTTGCTCTGAACACTGTTTGAATCACCTGTTGAAAATATCCTCTTGACTTCAGGATATAGGGTTCAAAAGCCACGCTGTCAAAAACAGTTGATCCAAATGTCTGTGATAACCAGGACCCTGCGTTAGTAGGTCTGGACGTTTAGGGAGCAGAAGTAGAGCATCCATTGCCATTCTCTGCTGGTCTTCCTGTTTTAACTCTCACCACCATGGGTAATAGGGTAATTAGAGGAAAACCCATCCCCCAGACGAAGGTCCCATCTCACCGATAAGGCATCCACAAAGATCGCCTTGGGATCCTTTGATCTTGATCTGTATGTGAGCACTTTGTTGTTCAACCAAGACGCTATGAGATATGTCTCTGGCAAGCAACTCTTGTTTAAGATCTCCGGGTGTAGAGCCCATTCACTTCCCTGAATGGTGTGTCGACTTGAGAAGTCTGCTTCCCCATTTAGGATTCCCGGGATGAGAACGGCAGACAAGGTTGGATGATGAAGTTCTGCCCACTTAGGTATGTGACTTACCTTCTTCATCACTCTTCGGCTGAGAGTTCCTCCCTGATGTTGAGGTACACTACTGCCGTCGCATTGTCCAAGCAGAACTGGACTGGTTCTCCCTGAAGACTGTCCCGTGCCTACACCGGTGCCCAGTATATAGCCCGAGGTTCCAACCTTTATCGGTAGACACCTTTCTTCTTTAGGAACACAATCTTCCCGACACTGATCCCCAGTGTCAGAATCTTCTCAAACTGATATCAAAAGGATTTCCCTTTGTCCCTCTGGGATGTTTGTAGCCACCAGGCTAACGACAGTCTTACTTTTACCGTAAGTACCATAGTCCTTCTGATGCAATCTGTTATTACCTACAAAACCTTGTATTCCCAGCTGGTCCCTCCAGGTACCAACCAGGACAACACTGCTGGTCTTTCCCGATCCTATGAGATTCGGGCATATCCAGTGTGGTGTGACTGTAGATTCTATTTGGTAAGAATCAGACGCGGCAGAGACCTAGAGTGGAATTGTGCATACTCCCTCCTGTCAATGCAGATACCATCAAACCCATCATCTGCATTGTTGCGTGAATGGATACCGTTTGACTGTGTGGCAAGTCCTGAATCCTATGCTGAACCCTGGATATCTTGTTGCGAGGTAACAATTACTCTCTGTAGACCTGATCCAGTACAGCCACCAAGTGCGTCATCCGGTGTGACGGAACTGGAGACGATTTTTCCAAGTTATGAGTCACTTGCCTCTGCAAACACATTATTGTCTGTTGCAGATGACAAAGAGCAGTCTCTGTGACTGTGCCAGAATTAAAAGATCGTCTAGGTATGGTAAACATCCTTAACCCCTGCTGGCGGAGAGAAGTTATTACCCCCATATATTTGGTAAATACTCTGGGGACTGTGGCTAACTCAAAGGGTAAGGACTAGAAGTGAAAATGCTGTTTGGAGGATAGCAAACCTTGGATAACACTGATGGACAGTGGTATAGGAACATTTAGGTAAGCATCCTCTATATCCAGGGATACCATAAAACCCCTGGCTCCATGCCACACATAAGGAACGTAACGATTCCACATGCAACCGAGGTTCCAAACGTATTTGTTCAGCATTTTAGGATTGAGCATGGGCCGAAAAGACCCATTTGGCTTCCTTGCCCCATTAGCTCCTCAGCCAAGTACATACACCATATATCTGAACCTGCGGTTCCTCTCGTACTGAGCTGGATTACTATGGTGACCACTATCGTTGCGCTTAGGGGGGATTCTGACTTAGAGGCGTTCAGTCATAATCCCACAGATGGCAGGCTGTCTGGAAGGCGAAAGCATAAACTAGAGATACCGTGCCAGATCTGTGTGACCTGAAGACGTCGGCCCCCCCAGCCTGGGGTCTCCCCGGCGGAGGCCCACGCCATCAGACTGATGGTTTATTTTTCTACTGCACCTGGTCTTTCCAGATGGTTTCCCATCCGAGTACTAACCAGGCCCAACACTGCTTAGTTTCCAAAAATCAGCTGATATTGGGCCCATTCAGTGTGGTGTAGCTGTAGATCTTCTGGTAGCCCAATGCTTTCCTAGTCTTCCCCAACTTGTTGGATACCACAAAGGGACGAAATGCGGAATTTTTAGGTTTGAAACTGTACGTGGAAGGACCTGACCTTCTTGGAGTCTGCTTCTGACTCCAGAATACATGTCAGTTCTTACCAAAAAGAAAATTTTCAGAAAAAGACTGATTCCAAAACCTTCCTAGATTCTGAATCAGCTTCCACGTACCCAGCTAAACTGCTCTATGAGCAGGTATAGTTGGGGATGATGCCCTGGAGTAAATATTTTGCCCATATTTTTTATATGAGCTAAATGAGATCTTTGCCCTTATTGAGAAATCTCCTTCCAATGCATCAGCCCAGTCAGCCCAGGCAACCACTGCCTTTGCCATTCAAGCCAAACCAAGTCTTGGCCTTATGACTGTCCTAGACAGGAAAATAAATGGTTTTTCTGGGACCCATTCACTCTCCTATCCGTGATGTTAAAAACAAAGATAATGTAGATTATTTTGCATCTACTTTAGGAGCCACCCCCAATTTTTTTATTTTTAAACAATCCCCAGCGTGAAGAGGATAATTGGAATTCTATTTCTTAGAAATTCTAAACTTTATTGGGCGTAGCCCAACCTCTTCCATGATTTCCGTTAGGTGATCTGACCCTGGAAACTCAGGTTTTGGGATGTTTAAACATAGGTGCACTGGTTTTTAACACAGGCTCTGCTGTATCCTCTGAGGATAGATTGGCATCATTGCTTTCATTAACTCATCTAAATTCCAGAGCTGAGACCTACCTCTTTTTCATATGACGAAGCAGAATAAATTGAGCTTTCATCTTGTGATGAATCTGAACAATGTGTAGCCTGAATATTTAAAAGAGAAAAGAGAGACTCTGTGTTGGGGCACGCTTAAAAATAAAACTTAACTTTTAATTAGAATATGATAAGATTATGGTACACCGACAAACACACATATAATATGTTGGGAGAAGGTCATAAAGAATTTTAACCTCTCTCCACTAATATCTTTTGAATCTGAAGACAGATTCTATATTATTAATAAGAAAAAAAGATATGAATAGGAGTAACAGTTCTCCAATTTATATCGGTATCTAGGTGACAGTGACACCTTTGATGAAAATATCTGAAATTCAATTTCAACATAACAGAGAAAATTCCAACATATGGCACAAAGGCATTTGATATAACAGTTTAGACTAAGAATTTTGGTCTATTAACCAATGCCTATTGTGATGATGTATCCTGGTAGAGGTTAAATTGCTAATGCTAAGTTTCTGGTCAACATGTACAGTGAAAAAGAAAAAAACTGAGTCTGGGATCAGACAGATTGAGAAAGGAATATAGATGTGAAATCGGTAAGGGTCAAAGGATGCTCCAACACTTCTGCTTTTCACATGAGGACAAAGGTATTTATTACTGCACCTAAGATTACCTAGCGGTCTCCCATCTAGGTACTATTCAGGCTCCTCACTGCTTAGCTTCCAAGATCAGGCGAGATTGGGCGTAACCAGTGAGATATGGCAGTAATATCACATAGGTTGTGAATGAGAGGGTGTATGGTTATTGGCACATACCAAAAGGAGTACTTCTGCTGTCCATTATTGTGCACAGTCGTTCTGTTACTTTCATAATGCAGAGAAATTATATGACTGGCATCTGGATGAGAGAGTACTGAAAAAGCAAGATACAGGAAACAACTAGGTTCAGGGCCCGCCTTCTGCTGTCCACTGTCATATAGAGATATAGCGGACAGTGGATGAGAGTGGCGGGTTACCTGGGCCTATTGAAAATTAGTGTGGAATTACACAGGTATCTTAAAGTTTCTTAATAGACAACCAAATTCAAAATTTTGCTATTGGCAATGCCTCTAAGGTACAACAGTGAGGAACAAACATTCGCTATTGGAGATATCCCATAGTCATATGTGATCCAAAAAAGAGTTTTTTTTAACAAAGTGTTATGGTTTGTAGAAATAAATTAACCATCTACATAACAATATTAGAATACAATATAAGAATAAGACTAAAGAGCATTCACTGAAAATGTTGAATATTTAGATAGAAAAAAATAGTAGATTACTGGATATTAGATAACCAAAAATTAGGTCAATTATACGATACCAGGAGGTAGGTGGGCTGAACCGTGCACTGTTCAGCACCACTAAACACAGACGGCCGTTTCACCTGAAGGTGGCTTGTTCACTGTGTGAGGTGGTAGTGGAAGACTGTCTATTTAAGGCCAATATGGGGGAGTGGTCTCATTGTAGGGACCAATCATAGAGGGGAAAGGGTGAATCATAAGCAGTTCATGAGGTATTTAGTACCTCACTTCCGGTTTCAAAAAACGGAAGTAGTGTCCGATCGCGTCATATCACAAGCCTTTGTATAGCTATAGGGGCTTTAAATTAAGCTTAACTAAGTGTAGGTGGAGAGAGATAAATGTTACGGCCTGGATGCTAAGGCCACAATCGAGGCAAAGGCTCCGTGACCGGAAGTCCTTAGGTCGAATGACTAATCTGTGACGTGTCACTTCACAGTAGCGTGTCACTTCCGGTTTCAGAACCCGGAAGTGGCGCGGGACCCGTCGCATCTTAATTATATATACGGCTGGGTTGAGGTTTGAGGTGGGCTACGATTGACTGAATGAACGTAAGGGGGAATGGACGGTTACATGCTTTGTAGCCAGGGTGATGAGGCCGCAAACGAAGCATTAACTCCGTGACCGGAAATAGCGTCAGAGCGCATCATTTCCGCTATCGGATTTAGGCAGAGTGTGTAAACTAGCAGAGCAACATTACTTCCTGTTTTTGTAGCCAGGGTAATAAGGCCGCAATCGGAGCGTTCTCTCCGTGACCGGAAGTGCCGTCAAAGCACATCATTTCTGCTATCGGATTCATACAGAAAGTGTGTACTTGCAGCGCTACATCACTTCCTGTTTTGGAAAAACAGGAAAAGGAAGGTACTAGATGCGGCCATTCTAATAGTACAAATCAAACACGTGATGATGTTTATATTAATTGGGTTGCTAGGTAACCGTAAATAAGTAAGAAAGGTAATGTTTTAGCAAAATTAGAGTTATGGTGAGTATTATAGGTGTATAATAACTCCTCTCTAAGGTCTATTATGTGGCTGGATGGGGTTTTGGTTGGAATAAATAAAGAATAAAATATAAGAAAAAATATACAAGTAACTTAGTACGCGTGAGGAGAAATGGAGAATTACATGATTTGTAGTTAGGGTGTTAGGGCCGCAATCAGAGCATCGACTCCGTGACCAGAGGTTGCATAAAGGCGCATATTTATGCTGTAAGAATCATACTAGACTGGCAAGACTACATAATGTTTAATTTTGAAAGAGAACGGGAAAAGAGGAAGAAAGTATTAAGTACAGCTATTCTGACGGTGCAGTAGGAGTCATGTAGTCATGTTTATATTCATCAGGTTGCTAGGTAACGATAATGAGAAACAGTACAGTGTTTATGAATAATAAATATCTTAAATATAAGACATATCGTCTGGTTATATTGTAATGATGATGTGTTAAAAATTCGGAAATATGGAAGAGATCGGAGTGTGTTCAAGCCATGTGGATTATTGGTTCATAGACAAAAGCTATAATAAGGTGAGGGTTTGTTATAGTACAGGAAAAAGGGGACTAGGTAAAGAGTGTGTTCTAAGAACTAGGGGAATGGAGTAGTGTGTGTTGGAAAAAGAAGGGGGCTAATTGGGGCCATGTTGGGGAAGGGATGGTGAGGGGAGACGAGCCTAATGCAAAGGGAGGATAAAGGCTTGGGTGTAACATTGAGAAGTGTTGGCTAGTATGCCAGATATGTAATAATGTGTAGCCTGTGAAGATGAAAATTTACTTACCAACGGTTCTGAGAAGCTGCTGCTAGGAGTGATACACCATAGGTGGATCTGCATATAAGGGCTAATAGTGTAACCCTATCCCTGGTACCGAATAAAGGGGGAATTAGCCATTCAACTTATTGGATCAAGTCTGTGCAAAGATAGCCCAAGGCGGATACACTTGTAACTGCCTATGCCTTGTATTTTTGCTGAGCTAAAACATTATGCACACAACCATCCTGAACCAGCTCATGAGAGGATAATACAGATTTGCAAAACAAACATGGTATGAGTGTTGTCAAAGTCGAAAAATATAACGACCTATGATGCCTTGTACTAACCCCATGCGCTTGCCCGCTACACGTGCACATTCTCTCCCGTGCGTGCGCATATTCGCAGTTGCGTGACGGCGCCTCCACGGTCGTGCGCACAGGCACGTGGTATGCGCATTTACGGTAGAGTTTGTGTGCGTCTGGCGGGCGACTCGATCGTTACATAGTTAATCTAAATAGTGTATTTTATAGGTTATGGTCCCCTTAATAATATCAGTAAGTTTGTTTAGTGTAACTGGTTCATGGACAGAGAGATCCCTCTTTACATGATACGAAGGGTCAGACAGGTTTTGAGCAGTGGTGTTTAGTATGCAACGGAAGAGTATATTATTAGTAACATTCCGGTGTTGGTTTGAAAGAGATTAATCGCTCCTGCGTACAGTTATGTTTATAAGAAGTTTATGGACATTTACTGTATTTGCAGTTCATTATCCATGCGGCGGGAAACCTGAGATTCCCTCCCACCTGAGCAGTTTGAAATAGTCACAGCCCACCTGTTTGAATCAACCTATGACCTTTCGTTATAATGTGAAGACAGATTCCTGTGTCCAATGAACAATGAGATTGTAGGGCCCTTTGTAGTGTACTGTATGTTGTGTATATAAGAACAGCCAGCCTGGGCCAGCTCAGTCTTCTCTCCACAAAGGTTTTCATCATTGACTAACTAGAGAGCTGGTTTCCAGGACTGCGCTAGCTATCATTCCCCACGTGTGTAAGTTCTCTGTGACCAACTTATTCTCTGTCTGTATTTGCCATACTCTCTCTCTCTCTCACTGTTATTGTTTAGGATTAAGACGCTGTTGTATATTGTATATTTTCAGTTATTCTGTTTAGGTGTTTTATGTTAGTGCTGTAGTGTATAAGCTGTTAACTGTTTTCCCCTTTTTACATAGCTAAATCTCGTTAGTAAAGGTGTTGGAACCTCAGCAAGGTGTCTGTGTTTCTCTAGCTAGTACAAAGGGTTTCTGAGTGTCTCAATCGCTCAAGCAGCTTTTATATAATAGAGGTTAATCAGCGTTACATTGTGTTAACATTACAAGACCAAGGTTTACAGTATAGGCTTAGCCTTTCATTGTGTTGCATACAAGGTTTACTGTGTGTCATCCTGTGAGCGTCTGCGCCGCTCGTGTTCCTCTCGTGGACACAGCGTCCGCTACGCTAGTAGAGTAGCATTACGGTGCTCGGGCCGCCTATAGCGTGCTCGATACCCAGCGTAAGCCGTGAGCGAACGTGCCGCTCGTGCGTCTCGACCACGGCCTAGCGGCTGCTACGCTAAGTGCGTACCATTACGGTACCCCGTACGCCCATTGCGTACTGAGTCTCTTACCAATATATAGTGAATGTTATAAGATAAATAATTAGCTTTATCAATTGGCGGCTCGTCCGTCCTCCACATATCCGCTCTAGCGAACACAAGCAGACTTTATCTGTCAACAAAGGGCGGGAAGGTAGTATCCCTTCGTATCCGTGTTGGTGGTGGGGGATACGGTAGTGCTGACTAGATAAGCGTCTGCATCGCTACGCTGTAGGAGTGCTGGTGGAATCCGGAACCGGAAGGTAAGAACAGTACGCTATTGTCTTTTAAAACTGTTTATTTCTGTTTGATACACATTGCGTACGCAACACACGCACACACCTGCATTTTTAATTTGTGTAATTTCACATCTCGCCTTCCTGTTTGCCATTTATCATTGATAACGTGCTGAGAAAGATTTGTTGCAATTGGTAGTTAAAAGTAAAATTAATACGTAAGGAAGTAATTTGTAAAACATGCACACGGCTTTGCCTAAGATACAAGGGAGACCTGTGTGGTGCTTGGTAAATGATTACAGTTAAAAATCATTTGCATTGATAGAAACGTGTTACTTGTGTTACTGTGGACGTGTCTGGCCTGTGTACACGTGTCCCTAACAAAGGGCGGGACAAGTGTACGCGACGCAAGGGCTTACACACGTAGCGTATATTACGCAACGGAGCGTATGGGTACGCCCACATAATACAAATCACACGATAGTATTGTTTTAGTAGGCGATACGGAAGCAACGCGATAATAGCGCAAGTTAATCTCAGTGTCCTAAATTTTAGCGTAAAAGATCCTTCTCTAGTTGCAACTCCTCTGGGACTAGACTGCGATACTGAATGAAAGGGATTTCTGTACAGAAACGAAAGTAAAGAGTATATGAGGTGAAAGAGTGTGTGCATATATATATAAGTTTCTCATTTTGGTTGGAACCTAGAAATCGAGTTCTCGTAGAGGTACATCCATGAAAGTGACAGCGCGGTGGCTTAAGAGAATTAGAGTATAGCAGACCAGGAGGTCCAGAGACAGACCAGGAGGTCTAGGTACAGCGGACTAGGAAGTCCGCTATAGATAGAGTCAAGAAGCACAACCCCAGGAGGGTTGGTGCAATACCCATATAGGCCATCAAGCTCTGGCTGAAGGAATTCGCAGCCGTAATTTTCGATTCCGTTGGTCGTTCCGCACATAAGATTAGTTGCTTATGTGCAGTACGATTGTACCGCATGTAAGTGTGTGCATTAGTTTGTAATTTGACCCAGTACCATTTGCGTACGCTAGAGGGGTCATAAACGCTATTTGTACATTCTAACGTGATTTGTGTAATTTTTTTATTTTAAGGGAGGTTTGCTGGTCACTCAGGAACTCTCCAGCAACTGATATTTACTGGGAAGGGTAAGTGCTCTTCGGATCACACCCACACGTTCCAGTAAATAGAGGTTCAGGTTGCAGGGGCCCTAGGTTGAGTACGCCAGCGCTAAGGCAGTGTGTGGGCGTATTGGTCGACGTGGGCGAGTGTGTGAAGGTACTCGGTAAACTTTCACCGTCGGCCTACCCCGGACATCTTGGTTTTTGTAAAGGTTCGCTGAAGACCCTGATTTGAAGGTCAGAGGTAGTGAAAGCAACACCTGCAAAGATGGGGGCCAGTTGTTCAGGTAGGGGGCGATCAACCTAGGTTCAGGTTGATTTAGTAAGCCGGCCAATAGGGTCGGCAAGGTATATCATGTGTGAGAAATACGGTTCACACACAGAGGTTTTGTGCGATGAATGGGAAAGAATGACTGTGCATGACGGGGAAAAGTTCCCACGGGTAGGCAGTTTTAGCCCCGAGGTGTTACAAAATCTAAGGAGAAGGATATGTCTCATTAAATCTGCAAAGAGACGGATCAGACATTATGATTATTTACAATTATGGCAACAGGAAGGTGAAATACAAAGAGAATTGGCTCAAGCGGCTGGATCTAACCCTATCAGGAAACTGATAGCCACCGCACCACCACCACCATACATAACAGGGGAGAAAGTGGTTACAGAGAATGGCACACTGGTGTATGATAAACATGCACTTAGTAACTGTATAGATGTTAAGAATAATGTAACTAAGATTGTTGATGCTAATACTAACCCATGCAAGCTGTACCCTGTTTCAAACTTTCCCCAGGATTGTGACCAAGAGGATGAGCCCACAACAATATCGGCACTCTCTCTAGCAGCCACCATAGCAGAAACAACAGTGGGCACGGCCCAACCCGTAAGAGTAGTATCAAAGGCCCCTAGTGGAGGGACAGGTGAGGTCGTATCAACTGGTAAGTACGGCACTGTACACTATGCAGAAACCATTACACCACATGTTGTAGAATCTACTCAGAATGATGTTATTGAACTTAATCCCGTTAGGGTAATTGCAGTACCAAATGGGAAAACGGACACTTCAGGAGTCACTCCTGTCAGAAACATCGCCATGCACTGCCCTTTTTCCCGAACGGAATTAAGATCAATGATGTCTGAATTCCCTGATCCTAGGAAAGATCTAGCTGCAAGCCAGAGATACATTAGAGAGCTAGGTAACTCTGCAGAGCCCACTAACAAAGATTGGCGGACATTGCTGAGGGCATGTTTACCCTCCAATGTCGACTCAGTGAAATTTATCGCTGACTGTAAATTAGACGAAGAGGTACCCCGTACGGATGCGTACAACCAAGATAATGTAAAAAGAATCAATCTGCAGTTAGGAGAATATTTCCCAGCTGTTGCTAAGTGGAACAAAATTTTCTCCATCAGGCAAAAAGAGGGAGAAATAGCTGCTGATTATTTTCATCGGGCACTGCAGGAAATGGCTAAGTATACAGGGATAGAAGACATTAAGACAAATGTGAATCATAGAGAAGTAGCAGTATCTGTGTTAATGGCTGGTTTAAAGGAAGTATTGAGGACGAGGGTACAGACCACCCAACCATGTTGGCGAGGTTTGTCGTTGGCTTCTTTGAGAGAGGCCGCTATTGATCATGATCGGAACATCACCAGACACAGGGAGTCGCAGAGTGATAAGCTGATGGCCGTAAGTATACAGGCCCTTACCACAAGGCCAACTCAGCATAAGTCTCAGACCCCTGTGGGTAAGTCAAATGTGGTAGTTTGTTATAATTGTCACAAAGAGGGACATTTTGCACAAGACTGTAGAGTGAAAAATATACAAAAATCATACCAAACCCCTAGACAACGACATGACACGAAATTGGGATCAAGGACCGCAGAGACGGAGTTATGAGCCACACACAGGGGAAACAAAAAGGTATCCCCCCAAGAAGAGACTGGCAAGTCTCCGATAGTTCCCATTTACCCCCTTCACAGGTAATAGCTGCCAGCGCGATGCAGGGAGGTCACCACACACCATAGGGGTGGGGCCACACCTGTAATCTGCAGCCAGTGAAATTAATTGCGAGCCTTGGAAGTGAACCCGAGGTCACAATTAATGTAGCTGGTAAATCTCTAAAGTTCCTTGTAGATACGGGGGCGGCCAAATCAGTGATAAATTCGACCGTGGGCATGAGAACCACTGGTAAAACAATTCCAGCCATGGGAGTAACAGGAGTAGTACAACACTATCCGCTAAGCAAACCTGCAGAGATTACGATAGGGCCCTTGCATACCAAGCATTCCTTTTTGCTAGCTGCATCGGCTCCGACTAATCTCCTTGGGAAAGATTTACTGTGCAAAATGGGATGTGTCATATATTGTACTCCTGAAGGTGTGTTCTTGGACATACCCGAAAACCACGCTCAGGAAGTGCAGGATATGCTAGATTCCCCATCAAGATTAATGTCACACACTGTTGTTGTAAATAGGTGTCCGTCCAAGGTAGAAGAAATGACTTCCCAGATACCGGAGTCACTTTGGACCAAGGATGGACAAGACACTGGATTAATGGCAAACGTAGCCCCAGTAGTTGTACAAGTAAAAGATGGTAGGATAGCTCCAAAAATCCCACAATACCCTCTGAAGCCAGAGGTGGAGTTAGGAGTTTACCCTGTAATAGAGCGCTTGCTACAACAAGGCATTCTGGTAAGGACGTCTAGCACTGCCAATAGTCCCATCTTCCCTGTTAAAAAGAGTGGGGGGAGGGGTTACAGACTAGTGCAGGATCTAAGGGGGATCAACAAAATAGTTGAGTCAATT
Organism: Pseudophryne corroboree; assembly: GCF_028390025.1. NCBI lineage: Eukaryota > Metazoa > Chordata > Amphibia > Anura > Myobatrachidae > Pseudophryne > Pseudophryne corroboree. Next base: position 217,768,763 of record NC_086447.1, read on the forward strand.
CCCTGTAGTGCCAAATCCAGCTGTTATCCTTATGCAAATCCCTCCCACTGCCAAATTTTTCACTGTGATTGACCTCTGCTCCGCCTTCTTCTCGGTACCTCTGCACCCTGACAGTCAATACTTATTCGCATTTACATACAGAGGAGTTCAGTACACCTGGACTCGCTTACCACAAGGTTTCATTGACAGTCCAAGTATTTTCTCACAGGCCTTGCATGATTGTTTACAGTCTTTTCAACCTGAGAGTGGATCAATATTAATACAGTACGTGGATGACCTACTGCTGTGTTCAGATTCACTTGAATCGTCCCTGAGAGATACGAAACAACTCCTGTTTCATCTTTCAGACACCGGACACAAGGTTTCCAAAGATAAGTTACAATTATGCCAGACCAGGGTGAAGTATTTGGGACACTGTCTGACACAAGGACTGAGACACCTCACCGCTGATAGAATTCAAGCAATTCGTGACATGACTCTGCCACAAACCAAGCAACAGATTAGAACGTTTTTAGGAATGTGTGGGTATTGCCGTAACTGGATCCCAGGTTTTTCCATACTAGCCTTGCCTTTGCAGGAGATGGTCTCATCAAACAAACCTGATCGGATTTCGCACACAGACGAGTCTGAGATGGCATTTGAGAGACTTAAACAGTGCCTAACGCAGGCACCAGCATTAGGTATGCCAGAATATGGAAAACCCTTTGAGCTGTACGGAACAGAGAGTGCTGGGTGCGCGGCAGGTGTCTTAACCCAGAAGCATGGTGATGCCAGCAGGCCGGTAGCCTACTATAGCGCTCAGCTAGACACGGTAGCGCGATCCCTCCCCACATGCTTGCGAAGTGTTGCAGCGATAGCATTGCTAGTAAGTAAAAGCGAAGATGTAGTGCTAGGACACAACCTCACAATTCATACACCACATGCAGTGTCAGCCTTACTGAATTCTGCCCAAACCAGACACGTCTCATCAGCGTGGTTTACAAGATGGGAATTGGCATTAATGGCCCCGGTAAACATCACCACTAGTGCAGCGCACTAAATCCTGCAACATATCTCCCAGGTGTGCCTGGACAGGCACAAAGGGTGGAGGATGAGAGTGATGGTGAAGGAGGATTTAGTACAGGAGATGACACACGATTATATGGAATATTTGACCCAAAATTTCACGGCAAGGCCTGACATCAGTGACAACCCACTGGAAGATGTAGATTTTACTTTCTACACTGACGGTAGTTGTCACAGACAGACGGACTCGGGAGACTTGTGTACTGGATACGCAGTCGTAGATGACCAAGGTACCATAGAAGCGGAACCCTTAGGCCCACCACACTCAGTACAAGTTGCTGAACTGGTTGCCCTAACCAGAGCATGCGAATTGGCTAAAGGCAAGTCAGCCAATATCTACACGGATTCTAGGTACGCCTTCGGAGTAGTCCATGATTTCGGGGCCCTATGGCGCCTCAGAAATTTTATGACGGCAGCTGGCACACCCGTAGCGCATGCAGCCCACATCAAAAGACTTCTAACAGCGATACAGGAACCCGACAGAGTGGCTGTTATCAAGTGTAAAGCTCACACGTATAGCCAAGACCCGGTATCACTTGGTAACAGCCGAGCAGACGAAGCTGCTAAATCAGCAGCCAGTACCCCCATACAGACAGACAGCACACAACTGATGGTATTTAATACTGTAAACACACAGAAATTATATGATATGCAAAATTTGTGTTCACCACAAGAAAAGGCAGTTTGGAGGTCAAAAGGATATGGCCAGGAGTCCTCAGGACTCTGGACAGATGGACAGGGTAAGTCAGTGGCACCCAGAGCATACCTTCCAAGTCTAGCGGAAGCGGCACATGGGCTGACTCATCTAGGCAAAGAAGGAATGTGTAAATTGGTAAGAGCTTATTGGTGCGCCCCAGGATTTTCTTCCCATGCGGGTAAAAGAGCGATGACATGTCTCACCTGCTTGAGGAAGTATGTCGGAAAGGCAATACCAACAGAGCCATCCCATATCCCTCCTACAGATGGCCCTTTCCAGGTAATACAAATTGATTTCATACAATTGCCACCTTGTAGAAATTTAAAGTATGTATTGGTCTGTATTGACGTGTTCTCAAATTGGGTTGAAGCATTTCCCGCGGCCACAAATACCGCTGTGTTTACTGCAAAGAAAATTGTGCAGGAATTTGTGTGCAGGTATGGTATCCCTAGAATCATTGAAAGTGATAGGGGTACCCATTTTACAGGTGAAGTTTTTCAAGCAATGTGTAAGTTGATGGGAATTAATAGTAAGCTGCACACTCCGTACCGCCCCCAGGCGAGTGCGAAAGTGGAAAGAGTAAACAGCACTATTAAAAACAAATTAAGCAAGGTAATGGCTGAAACAGGATTGTTGTGGCCCGGAGCCTTGCCAATCGTATTATACAGCATCAGAACCACCCCCAGGTCCCCTCTTAATCTGTCTCCTTTTGAAATTCTGTTTGGTCGACAACCCCATGTTATGATTAACCCCCAGGATGATTTGAAATGTAACAATGAAGTAACTGTAAAGTATTTGGTTAAGATGAATAAGCAATTGAGGAATCAGAATGATAATCTAAAGTTGGTGATTCCTGATTTGCCAGACAGTAATTGTCATGACATTGAACCTGGGGATTATGTAATGATACAGAATTTTCTACGCTCAGGTTGCCTTATTGACAGATGGGAAGGACCATATCAAGTCTTATTGACCAGCACGACAGCATTGAAGGTTGCCGAGAGAGAGACTTGGGTCCATTCGTCTCATTGTAAAAAGGTTGCTGACCCAGAGAGGTCCCGTGATAAAGAACAGATGGTAGAGGTTGTATCACTAGAGTGTCTATTCCGGGAAGGTTGAGACGACACCTGAGCGCTGAGAATAATAAGACCGGAGGCGTTTGTCGAGCCAGATTTCTTTTTCCCTTTTGTTATTTTCTCCAGTTCCCATCTCCCTCCTATTCTCCTCCCCCCTTCTTATTTTTCTCCTTTTCCTCCTATAAGATGGACTTGCCCCAAGAGACTGTGATCCGGATTTTCCTGTTGACCCTATTGTTGACCAGAGCAGTCTGTTTCGGTGAGAGTACCATGGAGGTCGAGAAAGGATCTGGAATGGGTTCTGATGACCAGGATGGAGGCGTAAATTTCCAAGAGCAACATAATCACCGTGTAAAGGCGAGTATCAGAAAACGATCTGGTAGCATTGACAATAGAAGGAATTGTGAAGGATTGTTAGCTGAAGAGAACTGCATCTGTAGGCATTGTGACAATATAGTTGAGGATGGGTGCATCAAGAAATGTCAGTCCAGTTTTAATATCCACATGGACCGGCATCCATTGAGCGACCATCACTCCTTAGTGGGTAAAGTGTTAAATCAGACAGACTGTTGGGTATGCTCTCAAGTACCTCAAGGTCATAGCAAATCAGGGCTAGTACCATTCCCTTTAACTGTAGGAGAGGTACTTGAGTTAAGTGGTGGGAGGCCGGTGGACAAGAGGTTTAACATCTCTAGTCCTCCTAGTTTGAAGCTCCACCAGTATCATGTGGATAGGTCGTTAGTATGCTTTAACATTTCCAATCCCCGAAAGCTGGGAAATTGGGAAGTGTCATGGAGTAATCAAACCATGACATTTTCATATAGAGCCGATAGAATGCCCATAGACACAGAGCTTATACGCCGGATAGCCAACGGTGGAAAATATTTCCGGTATAGGTACACTCTAGGAAGTAGGCCCATGCGAGTTGGAGAAGTATCACCAGGATACTGTGCACATATCGTACAACCGGATACGTGTACTAGACAGATGGGAGAGTTAGGGTTAGGAGATTTCACATGGAAAGTTTGTAACATGGTTATGTCATACTCCGTCCCATATGTTCTCCCCGATGATGCATATTTCATATGCGGGAGAAAGGCGTATAAGTGGCTTGCCCCAAACGCAGAGGGATTGTGTTACATTGGAAAAGTACTGCCTGAAGTAATGACTGTATCCCATATCAAAATGAAAGACATTCACCGCGGTGCCCAAGCTCCTTATACTCACACTCATTACGAGCACGTCGTTAAACGGCACCTGATAGAGAGGACAGAACATCCGGCCTCTGATCTGATCCATGAATCCACCGGGATTCAATTCCTACTCGTGTTAGATATCACTCATACCGCCAGAGGAGTGATAAATTATAGATATATATCTGCGCTAGCAAACTTGTTAGACAATATCACCGAAATGTATGACGACACGTTCAGGTACACTGGGAGAGAGTTACAAGCCTACAAAACAGAGCTGGTTCAGCATAGGATGATTCTCAATTATCTCACAGCAGTGACAGGCGGGTATTGTGTTACCCTAGCAACTCAATATGGAGTAAAGTGCTGCACGTATATTACAAACAGCACTGAGGACCCGGCCGAGGTCATAGACCAAAAGATGGATGACATTTTGCAATTAAAGTGGGAGTTCCGAAGGAGACATAATCTCACACTCGCTGCTGTGGGTAATGAGCTGACCAGTTGGGTGTCATGGTTGAACCCACGAAATTGGTTCTCTGGTTTAGGAGAATGGGCCCAAGGTATTATAATGGATGTAGGGAAATTTCTCTTGTGTATTCTGGGAGTCGTCATATTGGTTGGTCTGATATTTAGATGCGTTCGGACTTTAAACGAAGTGTAAAGGTAGTACCAGAGTGAGGAGTCTGAGGAGCGAGGACACTGTAATAACAACAACTAATTTGATTTATGACCCAACGATAGAGACAATGTTGTGATGAAAATGTGATTCCACGGTCCGTTTCTTTCACCCGTTTCTCCTTTGTTTTCCTCCAAGGTACAAAGACATCTGCTTGGAAGAAGAATTTGACAACCTCTTTTATACAGACCATTGATGAACTATGTCACAGACCCCCAATATCCCTAGTGACTTTAACTTTCTACGAAAGCCCAATACTTTAGAGACTATAATTTTATGGATACTTGAAGAAGCTTTCGATTGCTATTATCCGTAAAGCTACAGTAAAGATACGACGATCCAGACAAGACATCAGACAAGACCTCAATCGGCGACTGTTTATTTAAACTCACATAGTTTACGACTGCATTTATAACGATTGTTTCTTATCTTCATCTCTACAACCTCCAGGTAGTATCTCACATAGTCGACAGGTGATTCTCCCATATTAGCATCCACATATTCTCCCCATTCATGTATCATCAACTAAATGTGCTCCCCCATTTGTTGCAACCAAAAGCCGAAAAGAGCTTGGTAGAGTTTGACAGCCCATCCACAGACCCTTAATACGGGATAAGAAGGATTCAAATGTATACTTCGCAATACCTCGAAGCTTGATTTAGAACACGTACGGCACGATGACACATGACCCCTCAAACATGGATTTCATACACACATGCTTTTACTGTCTCACTAGGTCATACTTTTCCCACCTTCTCCTCTCCTCCCTTTACCCAATCATAAAAAGGTATTTACATGATGACATATTTTTTCTGTTTGAACTGTTTAGGAAGTGGCAGTTATTGGTGACTGCCAAAGGGCGGACTGTCAAAGTCGAAAAATATAGCGACCTATGATGCCTTGTACTAACCCCATGCGCTTGCCCGCTACACGTGCACATTCTCTCCCGTGCATGCGCATATTCGCAGTTGCGTGACGGCGCCTCCACGGTCGTGCGCACAGGCGCGTGGTATGCGCATTTACGGTAGAGTTTGTGTGCGTCTGGCGGGCGACTCGATCGTTACATAGTTAATCTAAATAGTGTATTTTATAGGTTATGGTCCCCTTAATAATATCAGTAAGTTTGTTTAGTGTAACTGGTTCATGGACAGAGATCCCTCTTTACATGATACGAAGGGTCAGACAGGTTTTGAGCAGTGATGTTTAGTATGCAACAAAAGAGTATATTATTAGTAACATTCCAGTGTTGGTTTGAAAGAGATTAATCGCTCCTGCGTACAGTTATGTTTATAGGAAGTTTATGGACATTTACTGTATTTGCAGTTCATTATCCATGCGGCGGGAAACCTGAGATTCCCTCCCACCTGAGCAGTTTGAAATAGTCACAGCCCACCTGTTTGAATCAACCTATGACCTTTCGTTATAATGTGAAGACAGATTCCTGTGTCCAATGAACAATGAGATTGTAGGGCCCTTTGTAGTGTACTGTATGTTGTGTATATAAGAACAGCCAGCCTGGGCCAGCTCAGTCTTCTCTCCACAAAGGTTTTCATCATTGACTAACTAGAGAGCTGGTTTCCAGGACTGCGCTAGCGATCATTCCCCACGTGTGTAAGTTCTCTGTGACCAACGTATTCTCTGTCTGTATTTGCCATACTCTCTCTCTCTCTCACACACTTTTATTGTTTAGGATTAAGACGCTGTTGTATGTTGTATATTTTCAGTTATTCTGTTTAGGTGTTTTATGTTAGTGCTGTAGTGTATAAGCTGTTAACTGTTTTCCCCTTTTTACATAGCTAAATCTCGTTAGTAAAGGTGTTGGAACCTCAGCAAGGTGTCTGTGTTTCTCTAGCTAGTACAAAGGGTTTCTGAGTGTCTCAATCGCTCAAGCAGCTTTTATATAATAGAGGTTAATCAGCGTTACATTGTGTTAACATTACAAGACCAAGGTTTACAGTATAGGCTTAGCCTTTCATTGTGTTGCATACAAGGTTTACTGTGTGTCATCCTGTGAGCGTCTGCGCCGCTCGTGTTCCTCTCGTGGACACAGCGTCCGCTACGCTAGTAGAGTAGCATTACGGTGCTCGGGCCGCCTATAGCGTGCTCGATACCCAGCGTAAGCCGTGAGCGAACGTGCCGCTCGTGCGTCTCGACCACGGCCTAGCGGCTGCTACGCTAAGTGCGTACCATTACGGTACCCCGTACGCCCATTGCGTACCGAGTCTCTTACCAATATATAGTGAATGTTATAAGATAAATAATTAGCTTTATCAGTGTCCTCTCCATTGCCGCACTTATACATAATAAATAATCAGCACTTCCACAGTGTACTACACAATTTTGTGACTGTAATCCCCTTTAATCTTTTTTCTTTAAAATTATATCCATCCGACCCTACTCATGCACCAGCATTGAGGATCTGCAAAACAAACTGACAGATCATATAATAAAGTCAGCATCATACTAGCAGTCAGTCACGTTACCCATTAGTATAATAAGCAATATGAGTACATCATCAACTACAATAACATTTTAAGTATGTAGGAGAACACATTTACTGAATCATATTTAACAGGTCTAATGTATTCAGACGCAATGCGAAAGAAACAACAGTAATGGTATACAGACTCATATGCAATATGCACTTATCTAACTATTCGTACTCAAAGGGTAGATAGAGATTTAGTGCTGTATTACCCGTACTCTGTAGAATGGGATACAGGAAGACTCACACCGCTTCCAAGATCGATCATACGTTAGCGAACGCTGAGTGGATCCAGACGCTACTAGTGTACACTGCCGCTCCCTGAACCTAGTGAACACAGACACACCGGTCACACAACCGCCTACGCTGCGACTGGGTCCCCTCGTGGTAGCAATCAGTGAACACAGACGCACCGGTCACACAGCCGCCTATGCTACGACCAGGTCCCCTCGTGGTAGCGTCTGAGACGGAAGCGAGGAAACAGTTCATGGCGGGAGACTCGGCAGAAACTGGTCATGAACCGGGGGGAGGGCAACCAAGAGAGAGTCTGACTCCCCCTGCTGACAGCAACCCTAGGGATCGCGGCCTCATGCTATTCCCGGAGCCTATGATCTCTAAGGCCTAGCGCTGGAGCACCCGTGGTGGCGGCACGTCAGCTACTGTTTGGTAGTCTCCTTCCCAAAACAGTGCGGCTGTGTCCGTATTCCCCTTCTAAGCGGAACCGATGCCTTACCTTCTCCCCGTGCTCCGGCCACAGCCTGGTAACGTCTGATGGACCTGCTAGTATATCCGACATCGACGCCCGCCAAAACAGCACTGTACTCGTGGGTAAGCGCTGTTGCGACCCGGCGGGGAGTTGTTGGAGCGCCTTTCTAATATGCGTATAAGATGCGGTTTAGAAAGGTCACTCAAAAAACTAATAAGACTATAACAATAAAATAAGAAAGCTTAGGGCTGCTAAAAATCAGCAGCCCTCTGACCATGGTCCAGCTCCTGCCGCACCAAACAAAAAACTGATTTGCCTGAGCCAGTGGGCAGGGATATATGGACGGGCCTGTTGCATCCTGGGAGGCCAGAAAGCTTTGATCGATTGGTGCCAATCCGCTGACGCTCCATCATATCCCACAGTTATCCTGTGGACCCTGCCGGAGAAAGTTACCATACACCGCTGCTTCTCCCCATCATACCTGGAAGCCTCCCAGAAACGCCCGGGTATAGAAAGCATATTTCATGCATATTATTAAAAAATAGGTTTGGTCGCTAAGGCACATGCGCAGTTTAATAAAACTGGTTAGATACAGCCAAATCAAACGGGACTTAGAATCAAGCCTTATAGTTGAACATTTTCTATACATAATTTAAGCTTTATTAACAAAAGCTATGAAAAAAGTTCTAGAAAGAAGAATTACCCTCCATTGGAAAGGCCAAAAGATCACTGCTAATGTTTGTGGTAATGCCCAGAGCATGCCATGGATCAATCAAGCCATTTGGAAAAATGATTCGGCTGGCTTGGACTTTCAGACCTCCATAATTTTCATTTGTTTGCTGAACTGCACCAGTAACCATTGCTAAATTAAACTCGGCACCATAGATATCTGTACATTGCTGGACATGGTACCTGTTGAACCAAAAAAAAAAAAAAAAAGAGAGAACACGTTAAAATAGTATAAACGCCCCATAAAAAAAAAAAATAGATTTGCATTACGCTCTGTATCAGTTCTTCATTACATTTTGGGTGGGTTGTACTAGGGTACCCAGTGCCTACAGTAACACTTATGTATGACACAGTAGGTTACACTTTCTATGTATTTAGGTTAAGCCTTGCTCAATGCTTCAAGCTGCACATGATTTTTGATGCTCAAAATAAGAGATACCTGTAAGGGCAGGATGTACTAAGCTCTCCTGTTGCGCTAATTGCCTTCTCAGGGCTCCCTTGACATCTCCACAGTAACCTTTCTATTCCCCTCCCAGTGCTGCCATTTGCTGCCGTTGTTTTCTCTCCTGCCATTGCCAGTATGAACTTACACAAGCACCACCTCTTCTCCGTTACGACCACTCAAGACTCTGCATTGTGGATGCTGCGCGCTCCTCCCCGGCACCATTATCACTCCTACGTCAGCAGCTCCGTGGAGACCCGCACAACTTGTATAAACTGTATTTAATAAGTTGTGCAGGTCTCCACGGAGCTGAGGCAGGAGTGATAATGGCGCCGGGGATGAGAGTGAATGGCAGCGCCGGGAGGGGAGGAGAAAGGTTACCGTGGAGATGTCAAGAGAGTGGTGAGAGGGCAAATAGCGTGGCAGGAGAGTTTAGTACAGTCTGTCCTAAGTCACCATTTAATTCAAAGCAAACTAATAAGACAACAAGGTCATTCCTTTTAGGAGACCTCGCTAACCCACAGTATTTGGGCATTAGTAACCCCTCTAGTATTACAAATGTTTTTTATGTTAATTATACTCCTTTACTTGCTCAGTTAATGCTCTGGTTGGCACATGGATGAATCAAGAGGTCTCCTGGTTGGGTCCGATAGCAGCATTCAAAATTATGTATTTATTTTGTGCTGTAGCATATGTAATACTCTGTAAGCTTTTCTGTAACCGGTGGTGGTGTAACCCTCCCTGACATTGGACGGCACCATAAAGGCTGCTTTCCTTTCCCAATTGGCTGATTGGTTTCTCCAACCCCACTCCAAACCCTGGGAGGACCGGAGGTGTGCTGGACCTGAGGTGTGCTCTCACTTTCTGTTTCCCTCTTCCTAAACTACCCAGGACTACTAGACAACTTGGCCCACTGTGTTGCCTCCATGTCACGCCCATACCGGACACACTGAAGGTGGAAGATGCTAAGATCCCGACCCAATCTGACTTAATGGAGAGATATCTAAGACAAATCACTCCCCAACCGTCATGCTTCTTATTGGCTATGTATAGTCCTTACGACTGGCTGATATGTTTGCCAATACTTCTTTCTCGGACCTCTGCACCAGATTTCGCCTGTAGCCTTCGGTCTGGTTTCGGTATCTCCAGATCAGACATTGGGTGCAGAATTTGAGCCACCTCCACCACTGTTTTCCGTACACCTCCTTCCCAGATTCTAGCTAGGCTAACTGCCTCCATTTCCTGAGGCACTATCTCCTCTTGGTATTGTCTCCTGTCACCCACAGAATTAATGGATAAGGCCCCATTGTTACCTACAATGGGAAAGTGATCTTTTACAACAGTTTACTCCAGAGCAATGGGAATCCATCCATCTCTCTTCCCTTAGCATGTTGCACTGCACAAGCCATACTGAAACGCACATTAAACTACTCAATAGACTCTTTAACCCCCAATATCTCCCCCCCCCCCCACCTTCCTTTGTTTATATTCTCTACCACAATAGAATTTAATATGAGGGTAAAAAAAAAAAATATATATATATATATATATATATATATATATATATATATATATATATATATATATATATATATATATATAAATAAGACAACAAGGTCAAATTTTGAATTTTTTTTTACATAAGTGGGTCTATTATCAAACAGAGAAAATCTGTATTTTCACAAAGACTGCGAATGGGCAAACCGGCAATCTGAATCATGAACATGAGAATACACAGAGACGGAGTTAAGCCTTGCTGATGGTGATCAGCATCATCATGACCACCATTCAGCTGACACCTATATATTATTGAATCACAGAAAATGGAAAAAAAAATAATGAAAAAGCAAAAAAAAAAACCTTATTGCCATAGATTGCCAAATAGACTGGCACATAATATATGCTAGTATTTCAATTGATTTTGATGGTGGGTATGTATTGCATGTCCCCGAGATGCTGAAACTAAACTATCTTATTTTAGATAACCAAACAGTAGATCTAGTTTTTACAGATGGGCTAGAAGAATCTTGGATAAAAATAATTCCATATACAACCTTGCAATTCAGAACTTGTCAGAGGGAAACCACTCTGCTCATGAGAGAGCACTAACATTTGCTTCCTGTTCTCTTGGCAACAATGTATTTTTAAAGTGGAGAGCTGTACATTTCTAGATTCACTGTGCTATGTTCTCACAGTACAACCTACTGTACTATACTGCCTATGGGAGGTTACTAGAGGCTAATTGGAACTTACAGCATCAGACAGAATCAGGGAAATCATTCAGCAATATTCAACAACCACTACACCAAAAGATTTAAGTTGGCTTACTGTAAATAAAATATAAAATATGTTCAAGTGAAAAGGCACCTTCCTGCTGTAACGGGTGTGATACAGGAAGCCGGCCTTCCGGATGCCAGCGGTCACATAGTAACATAGTATCTAAGGTTGAAAAAAGACAATTGTCCATCGAGTTAAACATATTTGTGGTCTCCTATGCACGATTATTTTGTATAAAATTTTGACTGAAGTTGCTGACTGCCGTTCCGATTAACCCCTCTTTTTTATAATAACCATAGTGCGTGACTATGCCCCGTAACCCTGGATATCCTTGTCCATTAGGAATTTATCTAACCCATTCTTAAAGGTGTTGACTGAGTTGGCCATTACAACTCCCTCAGGCAGGGAATTCCAAACACATATCATCCTTACCGTAAAGAAGCCTTTACGCCGTATTGTGTGGAATCTCCTCTCCTCTAACCTGAGCGAGTGTCCACGAGTTCTCTGTGTTGATCTAACCAAAAACAGGTCCTGCGCAAGATCTGTATATTGTCCCCTTATATATTTGTAAATGTTGATCATGTCCCCTCTTAATCTCCTCTTTTCCAGTGTAAACATGCCTAGTCTTGCAAGCCTTTCCTCGTATTCCAGCGTCTCCATACCCTTAATTAGTTTGGTCGCCCGCCTTTGAACCTTTTCTAGCTCCAGGATATCCTTTTTGTAGTAAGGTGCCCAGAATTGTACACAGTATTCAAGGTGTGGCCTCACAAGTGATTTATATAACGGGAGTATAATACTCTCATCCCTAGCATCAATTCCCCGTTTTATGCATGCTAATATCTTATTAGCCTTCTTTGCTGCAGTCCTACTTTGGGTACTACTGCTTAATTTGCTATCTATGAGGACACCTAAGTCCTTTTCCAGTACAGAATCCCCTAATTTTACCCCATTTAGTAGGTGTTATTTTTGTTCTTGTTACCACAGTGACCTTACACTTGTCTGTATTGAAGCGCATTCTCCATTTCGCTGCCCAAGCTTCTAATTTTACTAAGTAATTCTGAAGCGACTCAGCATCCCCCTCCGCATTTATAACTTTACACAATTTGGTATCATCTGCAAAAATTGACACCATGCTCTCTAGACCTTCTGTTAGGTCGTCAATGAAAATATTGAACAATAGCGGTCCTAATACTGAGCCTTGCGGCACACCACTTAGCACTTCAGTCCAAGTTGAAAAAGATCCATTAACCACAACGCGCTGCTCCCTATTATCTAACCAGTTTTTGACCCAAGTGCATATTGTGCTTCCTAGCCCTGATTCTTGTAGCTTGTAGATAAGTCTCATGTGTGGTACAGTATCGAACGCTTTGGCAAAATCTAAAAAGATTACATCCACCTCTTTACCCCGATCTAGGTTTGCGCTTACTGTTTCATAAAAGCCAAGTAAGTTGGTTTGACAGGATCTGTCCTTCATAAACCCATGTTGATTCCTTTTAATTACCTTATTGACTTCAAGGAACTTCCGAATACTATCTCTTAGAATACCTTCCAATACTTTCCCCACTATAGATGTAAGACTAACTGATCTATAATTACCTGGTTCAGCTTTACTTCCCTTTTTGAATATAGGCACTACTTCCGCTATACACCAGTCTTTGGGAACCATACCTGATATTACTGAATCATTAAAGATCAAAAATAGCGGCTTTGCAAGTTCAGAATGAAGCTCTATTAGAACCCTTGGGTGAATACCATCGGGACCTGGTGACTTATTAATCTTTAAATGTTTTAAATCGGTCACAGACTACTTCCTCGCTTAAATAAGTACCTATCAGTGGGATATTCTCATTATTGAGATTATATGTTAGTCCCTGAATTGGGTCCTCTCTAGTAAATACTGTTGAAAAAAAATCATTTAGTGTGTCCGCTATGTCATTATCATTTTTGCTTAAGACTCCCAACTTGTCTTTTAAAGGGCCTATACTCTCCTTCTTTAATCTCTTGCTATTAATGTATTTAAAGAATTTTTTGGGATTCGCTTTGCTTTCCTTTGCTACTAGTTTTTCAGTTTCTACTTTAGCCGCTCTTATTTCCTTTTTGCAAATTTTGTTACATTCCTTATAGTGCTGAAATGACTCTGCTTTCCCGTCAGATTTGTATTTTTTAAATGCTCGCCTTTTCTTGCCCATAAGTTCCTTAATCTTTTTGTTAAGCCACATCGGTTTATGATTTTTATTCCTTTTTTTGCTGCTCGTAGGAATAAATTTGAGTGTATTTTTAGCTAGCAGGAATTTTAGTACCTCCCATTTCTCCGTAGTATTTTTTCCTAAAAACAAACCTTCCCATTCAATATCCCTGAAAAATACCCTCATCTTATCAAAATTTGCTTTGCTAAAGTTTAGAGTCCTAGTTGAGCCAGTATAGGGCTGTTTATGGAAACTGATATTGAATGTGACCATATTGTGGTCGCTGTTTCCTATGGGTTCCCCTACTATAATACCTGATACCAAATCCCCATTGTTTGTTAATACCAGGTCTAAGATTGCATTGTACCTAGTTGGTTCTTCAATTAGTTGAACTAAGTAATCATCATTAAGTGTGTTTAAAAACATATTGCCCCTAGCAGTATCACATGAATCGTTTTTCCAGTTTATCTCTGGATAGTTAAAATCTCCCATCACTACTATGTCTCCTACTCCTGCTGCTCTTTCAATTTGCTTTAGTAACAATTCCTCATCAGATGCGTTGATACCAGGCGGCCTATAGCATACACCCAATACTAACTTTTTTATTCCTTTTTCCCCGCATGCAATTTCTACCCATAATGTCTCGACAGTGTCTACAGTCCCCTCCTGAATATCTTCCCGTATATCAGGTTTTAAAAACGGCTTTACGTAAAGACACACCCCTCCACCCTTTTTATTTAGTCTGTCTCTCCTAAACAGTGTATAGCCCTCTAGATTGACTGTCCAATCATGAGATTCGTCCCATCAAGTTTCAGTAATGCCTATAATATCATACTGTTTGCTTGCTGCAAGTATTTCTAGTTCACCCTTTTTACCAATAATGCTTCTGGCGTTTACATACATACAACTAAGATAAGTATTTTCCCTTGCGTTAGGGACATCTTTCACCTTATGTAGCAATGATGACCTGTAATCGTCATTGGTTAGTGCTTTGGTAAAATCTCTTTTAGTACCCATGTTAGTTACCTTACCTCCTGCTCTTACCCTCCCCCCAACTTCTCCCCCATTTCGTTTACTACCGCCATCCCCACTATTCTCACTGCATGACCCGTAGTTTCTAGCTAAACCCTCCCCCCAGGCTCCTAGTTTAAAATCTCCTCCAACCTTCTAACCATCCTTCCCCCCCAGCACCGCTGCCCCCTCCTCAGTCAGGTGCAATCCGTCACGACAAAAGATATGGCGCCTGACTGAGAAGTCCACCCAGTGTTCCAGGAACACAAACCCCTCTTTCCTGCACCAATCCCTAAGCCACACATTTACCTCCCTAATCTCCCTCTGCCTCCCTGGACTAGCGCGTGGCACGGGTAATAATTCCGAGAATATTACCTTAGATGTCCTTGCCTTCAGTTTCTTTGACAGACACTGGAATCCCAAACCATAACTATCACCCACCTTCGGGATGTTGTTGGTCAGTGTTCCGGCTGACTGCATCCCGCTCTAACAATACTGGAGATAGAAGAGTGGGGTCAGTATACCTCCCAACGGTCCCAAATTACACAGGTCAGGGCCTCTTTTAGGGCTCTACATTGATGTCCTAAGTGGTACTGCCGGGTTTTGCTCGAGGTATTGTCCTGTTTACGGCTGCCTCTGGTGTGTGCAGTGTTTAAGGGACGCCTGTCCTTAAGGAAGAGGATGGACCATCCTAGAAGTAGTAGGCAAGTTCCCAGAGACCAGCCATGTCCAATTACCATACCCTCTTTTGTTATCATGATTTAGCAATTTGAGAATATCTATGTATGGGTTATATATTTTTCTATAGGCATCACAGTTCCTACATATAGAGAAATTGCTCAAGCAAAACAATACTTAGGAACAGAAGAGATGGTTGGTAATGCGGTCTCAATTGCAGCTGCTCTCTCAGTAGCTATTGCGGAAATATGCAACTGCTAATCTCAGCCTTTCCTTCAAGCGCCGAGACCGATGTCGCCAAGAAAGGAGGGGAGTGCTCTTACGCCTGCGCTTCTCCTCAGCCCAGCACACGCTGTCTAGCAAGGAGTGCAGCTTAAACTACCTGGATCCGGACAGGCTCTATACTGCTCTGGCTGAGACACCCACTTTCAGGCTCTATGGCCTGTGCAACTGTGATGGAGATTGGAAACACACCAACAATGGTCGCAACATCGACATTTGCTGTGGCCTAGTGTTTACTCTAGCTACTTTCCTCACATGCAACTAAGCATGGCGTCTGCAGTAGGTTTGTGATTGGGAGCACAGCAACATGACAGACCCATAACACGCCCACTTTCTGTGCTCACTTTAGGACAACTCCCAGTCTTCACACTGAAATGCCCAGGGATTGCAAACTCCTTCTCAAATAGTAGTGATGAGGTATGTAATTGCAAACGTCATTGGACACTTGGGTTTGAACATGCTCAGTAGCAAACTCCACTTTGTACATTAATGAACTAGGACAAACTTACAATCAAAGATCTGCTTCCATGACAACTTATATTTTACATTTATTACCTTAAAGGGAAACCTGAGAATGGCTGAGCATGGGAATCTGTAGATTGAAAATATCCAAATTCTGTGCATGTCTGGTACAGCCACTGCCGACCTTTAGTAAATGAGAATAAAATAAAATACAGTAAGCAGGCGCTTTAACAAGAATCTAATGCCTTCATTAACATCTGTATTAACTTTGTGTGCCTGTATATTCAATGTTTAGTCTTCATCATTCACAAGACAGTATTGCACGGTTTGACAAATACAGCAATATAACAAACAGATGCCTGAGAACTTCTGTATAGTATATTTTTGGCACATACTACTTCCTTATGCTGCAACTGTAATAACATTGTTAATGACAAGCACATGTCTGTTCACATATAGTCAAGATTTATACCGTTTGATGGAGGTAGTAGCACACAGCTGAAACTTATACAGCCACAGAGGGATAGAACTTCTAAAACGAGTTCTCATGAACAAATAAATATTATTGTACATGATCCATTAAAAGAGCAAAGTTGGTCATAAAACCCAAGGCAGAGAACATCGTGGTGGTTCTACGGCGGAAACACAACACCCCCCATATGAACAAAATTAACAAAAAGGGCCATCACACACACACACACACACACACACACAAACAAACAAGCCCCCCTTCCCCCCTTATACAGCACTGTTGGATCAATAAATTGTGCAGTTCGGCAGTCAATTAAGATATTTTATCTGTGATTAACATAAATTGGTGGTCTCAAGCCTGCTGATTCTTGACATCTGATCAAACTGTTCAGATGTCAATCAGGAGCATCAGAAAGTTTTTCGGTTGGGGGGGAACCAAGATATAATTTTGGCACCCGTAGATCACTGATGGTCGCCCCCTCAGGGGCAGCTGGACTAATCCGCCACACCACCTACCTGATGCAGGGGTTTACCAGTAGCACTGCAGGGATATCACCAGCAGGAGTAAGATCGTGGTAACCAGGAGCATACAGGGTTTGCTGGGTATTGTAGTATGTCTGGTACAGAATGTATCATTAGTCTCTAAACTCACTGTAAGGGCAGTAGGGTGCTTGAGCATCTAAGCGGTGGTGGTACAGTATATGTGGTATACATAGCGGTAGTTGTATAAATGAATGATTGCACGAAATGTTTCAGGCTTTCTGCACTGTGGATGCATTGCTGCACTTTAAGGATTAATCTCTTTCTTGTGCAATAGGATTTTAATTACCTACCTGTAAATCCTTTACTCGAAGTCCGTAGAGGGTACTGGGGTTCCATTTAGCACCATGGGGTATAGACGGGTCCACTAGGAGCCATCGGCACTTTAAGAATTTGATAGTGTGGGCTGGCCCCTCCCACTATGACCCTCCTACCAGACTCAGTCTAGGAAACTGTGCCCGAGGAGACGGACATACGTTGAGAGAAGGATATAAAAGAATAGTGGTGAGATTCCAAACCAACACACACACACACACACACACACACACACACGGAAAGCTATGCTAACCAAACTTGAAACAAGAACAGCAACAGCTGAACCAAACAACAATACTTAACCAAGTAACTGTGCAGGAAAAATGAAGCACCGGGCAGGTGCCCAGTGTCCTCTACGGACTATGAGAAAAGGATTTACCGGTAGGTAATTAAAATCCTATTTTCTCTTACGTCCTAGAGGATACTGGGGTTCCATTTAGTACCATGGGGATGTACCAAAGCTCCCAAACCGGGTGGGAGAGTGCTGAGGTTCCTGCAGAACTGATTGGCCTCTGAGGACCTTCAGTTTGGTCAAAGTATCGAACTTGTAGAACTTAGCAAACGTGTTCGAACCAGACCAAGTAGGTGCTCGGCAGAGCTGTAAAGCCGAGACACCCCGGGCAGCCGCCCAGGAAGAACCCACGACCTAGTAGAGTAGGCCTGTACAGATTTTGGAACCAGCAAACCTGCCGTGGAATAAGCATGCTGGATAGTGAGCCTGACCCAGCGTGCAATGGTCTGCTTTGAAGCAGGACACCCAATTTTATTGGGATCGAACGAACAGTGAGCCGGATTTCCTGTGACGAGCTGTCCTCTTTACGTATACCTTCAAAGCCCTCACAACATCCAAAGACTTTGAAGTAGCAAAAGTGTTGGTGATAACCGGAACCACAATAGGTTGGTTAATGTGAAACGCAGACACCCCTCTAGGAAGAAATTGCTGACGAGTCCTGAGTTCAGCTCTGTCCTCATGGAAAATGAAATAGGGACTTTTGTGAGACAAAGCCCCCAGCTCCGACACATGTCTTGATAACGCCAAGGCCAACAGTGCGACGGTCTTCTACGCAAGATATTTTATGTCCACCTCCTGTAACGGTTCAAACCAGTCCGATTGGAGGAACTTGAGATCCCAAGGTGCCGTGGGAGGCACAAAGGGAGGTTGGATGTGCAGAACACCTTTCAAGAATGTCTGAAACTCAGGGAGAGAAGCCAATTGTTTTTTAAAGAAAATGGACAAGGCCGAAATCTGGACTTTTATGGAGCCCAGACGTAGGCCAACATCCACACCTGCTTGCAGAAAAAGCAGGAAATGTCCCAGATGAAATTCCACCGCAGAAATTTTTTTGCTCTCACACCAAGAGATGTATTTCTTCCAAATACAGTGGTAATGTTTAGACGTTACCCCCTTCTTGGCTTGGATCAGTCAGGATAACTTTGTTAGGGATCCCTCTGCTGGTAAGAATCAGCCGTTCAACTTCAATGCCATCAAACGTAGCCACGGCAAGTTCTGATAGACGAATGGGCCCTGTTGCAGAAGATCCTCGCAAAGAGGTAGAGGCCACAGATCTTCAAGGAGCATCTCCAGAAGATCCGTGTACCAGGCCCTTCTTGGTCAGTCCGGAGCAATGAGTATTGCTTGAACCTTCTCCCTTTTTATTCTTTTTAGAATTCTTGGGATCAGAGGAAGTGGAGGAAACATGTACACCATCTGATAGACCCATGGAGTCATCGGAGCGTCTACCGCCACTGCCTGTGGGTCTCTTGACCTGGAACAAAACCGCTTGAGCTTTTTGTTGAGATGAGAGGCCATCATGTCGATTTGTGGATATCCCCATCGACGTGTCAAGCACATGAACACTTCCGGGTGAAGGCCCCACTACCCCGGGTGCAGGTCGTGTCTGCTGAGGAAGTCTGCTTCCCAGTTGTCTACTCCCGGAATGAAGACCGCTGACAGCACCAGTGTGTTTTTTTTCTGCCCAGAGAAGAATTCTTGACACCTCTGACATTGCTGCTCTGCTTTTCATTCCACCCTGTCGGTTTAGGTATGTCACTACCGTCACATTGTCCGACTGGACCTGAATGGCCTGATCTTGAAGAACACCCTCTGAGTGACTGCTCCCCAATCTCTGAGGCTTGCGTCTGTGGTTAGCAGAATCCAGTTCTGAATTCCGAACCTCCGACCCTCGACGAGGTGAGAAGTCTGTAGCCACCACAGAAGGGAGATCCTGGCTTTTGGCGACAGTCGGATTCTCTGGTGCATGTGAAGATGCAGTCCGGACCATTTGTCCAACAGATTGAGCTGGAAGGGTCTTGCGTGAAACATTCCATATTGAAGCACCTCGTAAGAGGCCACCATCTTCCCCTGAAGGCGAATGCATAGATGCACCGATATCCGGGTTGGCTTCAGGACATCCCAAACCAACGACTGGATTACCAGTGCTTTTTCCAACGGAAGGAATACTTTCTTTCTGCGACTCCGTGTCCAGTATCATTCCCAGGAATGGGAGCCTCAGTGTTGGCTCTAGGTGAGATTTCGGAAGGTTCAGAGTCCACCCGTGATCCTGGAGAAGTTTTGTTGAGAGACCAATGCTATCCAGCAACCTCTCCCTGGCCGGCGCCTTTATCAGAAGATCGTCCAGGTACGGAATTATATTCACTCCCTGTTTGCGGAGTATAAACATCATCTCTGCCATCGCTTTAGTGAATACCCTCGGTGCCATGGAGAGACCAAATGGCAGGACCTGGAACTGGTAGTGACAGTCCTGCAGTGCAAACTGCAGATAAGCCGGATGAGGCAGCCAGATCGGAATGTGAAGGTACGCATCCTTAATATCCAGAGAAACTAGGAATTCACCTTCCTCCAGACCAGAGATCACCGCTCTCAGAGACTCCATCTTGAACTTGAACACTCTTAAGAACGGGTTCAAGGACTTGAACCGTCTGGTTTCGGTACTACAAACAAGTTGGAATAGTACCCCTTGTTGTGCAGATGAGGTGGAACTGGAACAATGACTTGAGTCTGTACCAGTTTTTAGATGGCATGCTGTAAAGTTATACTTGCCTCTTGTGAAGCTGGTAAGCCTGATTTGAAGAATCTGAGGTGAAAGCTCTTGGAACTCCAGTCTGTAGACCTTGGAAATAAGATCTATGACCCAGGTATCCTGGCACAAACTTGACCAGATGTGACTGAAAAATTTTAGCCAGGCTCCCACCTGACAGTCCTCCAGGTATCGCAGTTCACCATCATGCTGAAGGCTTTGAGGAAGCAGAGCCTGAGCTCTGTTCCTGAGCACCTGCAGTTGATGGTTTGCGTGGTTTACTATAAATTTGAAGCTGAATAAGCTTTCCTGGCTGGGGGAGCTGCGGAAGGAAGATACGTAGCTTTGGAGATCCATTTGTCTACTTCGTCTCCAAACAAGGCCTCTCCTGTGAATGGTAGGCCTTCCACGCCTTTCCTGGAGTCCGTGTCGGCAGTCTACTGGCGTAGCTACAAGCCCCTGCGTGCTGACATTGCCATAGCGCTGGTGCGTGCATTAAGCAAACCTCTCTCTTTTATGGCTTCCGCCATAAAGTTTGCCGAGTCCTGTATATGCAGCAGGAGTAAAACAACATCCCCCCTAGACAAGGAATCTAACCCCTCAATTAGGTTACCTGACCATTTAGCAATGGCTTTTGTGATCCATGCACATGCAATTTATTATTATTTGTTATTATTATCCTTTATTTATATGGCGCCAAAAGGGTTCCGCAGCGCCCAATTACAGAGTACATATGCACATTATCAAAACAGGAAAAGTGACTTACAGTTGAAGACAATATAGGACAAGTACAGGGTAACTAAGCATAACTACACCAGTAGACGACATAGAGATAAGTTTCAAGGTGGCCAAAAAACTGCGGGATTTGGGCAGTTGAGGATTATTACAGTAAGAAAAGGATAAGCACATGAGGGAAGAGGGCCCTGCTCGTGAGAGCTTACATTCTAAAGAGTGATCAATAGTGGGTCTCTGGGCCACTCCAGCAGCTGTATACAATTATCTGAGTGTAGTCTCAATTTTACGATCAGCCGTGTCTTTTAGGGAGGCTGCACCAGGGACAGGCAATACAAATTTCGTGACAGCCTAGAGACTGATGCGTCCACTATCGGTGGATTTTCCAATTTTTTCCTATCCTCCAGAGGAAAAGGAAAAGAGAGTAACCTTTTAGGGATCTGAAATTTCCTATCAGGATTAACCCACGGTTCTTCAAACAGGGTATTCAATTCCTTTGACACAGGAAAAGTGACTGAGGACTTCTGTTTTAGATTAAAATAAGATTCCTCACACTCCTCTGTCACCTTATCAGGAATTTGCAGAACATCTCTGATAGCCTCTATAAGAACCTCTATTCCCTGTGACAGAGTAGCATCCCCCCCCCCTCCAAATCCACCTCACCCTCCTCCATGTCGGACCCCTTAGCGTCAGAGTCAGACTGCAGTATATGGGCCAGAGATCATTTTTGTGGACAAATGGGAGGGGATTGAGACGCTGCTTTGGGGACTGAGTCTCTATTCATAAACTCATCCACAGTCTGTCTTAAGTATTGCGTCTCTTTCTCATTGTGGGATTATTTCATAGAAATGTTGGAGATCATTCCCTTAATGGAATTTACCCACTCCGGTTCAGCCCCGCTATTCTAGGAAGGTGCACTGCCCTGAGTACCCAGTAGTGAGCCCCCTGGTGAAGAGGAACACTCCGCTGTACAAGAAACAAACACTCTTTGCCTGACAATGTAAATGTGACAGCGCGCACGCACGCGCACACACACACACACACACACACACACAGGAAAATTAACCCACAAAGAGCCCTTCAGGGAGACAGTTATTTGGAGCCAGCCCACACCGCGCCCTTATCGCCAATGCCAAGCTTAGCCGGGTCGCAGACTAAGTACCCTGATACGGGACTTAGTACACTAACAAATCACTCCCCCTCCCCTGCTATGACCCCCTGGTACCGTTGAGGTAATTTGGAGTCTCACCGGAGGAGCTGCGCATCCCTGTCAGTCAGCGTCTGTGTCCACTGCAGAGGGAAAATGGCGCTGGTGAGCCGCTGGATCCACTCATAGTGAAGGCCCCTTCAATGGCGCGTGGTATTCTCGCTTTTTTTTATACTGGCTGAGGTAATCTTGTGCTTAAAATGGAGAGAAACCCGTTTTAAGACTGCTTTTGCCAGTGTGGGTACAGTGTACTGAGACGCAGCTGTGTACTGTGTCTGGAGACACATTCCGCCCCGGTTAGAAGCCATGTGTCTCCGTACCCTCATGCCGCCAATTTCCCAGCGCCCCGCTAACCGGGACGCCGGCTTAGTACTCACCACTCTTCATTCTTCTGGCTCTGTTAGGGTGTGGCGGCGTGCTGCGGGAATGTACGCTCGCCGTGGTGGGGCTTGCGAATAGTTTCCTCAGGAGGTCAGTGTCCTGTCAGCGGGGAATGGGACCATTAACCCTGCAAGAGGTTGGGCCGTTACACCCCCCCCCCCCCCCCATGGCATGCTGCGCATGTTGCAGGATGGACCTGCTGTGAGCCTCAGCGGATCGTAGTACCTGCCAGCTTTGTGCTGTGTAACAGTCAGCGCAGAGTGCTGCTCTCCCGACAACACTGAATGGCACCTCTCAAATTATTGATTTACAGAATTTAAAAAGCAGAGCTGCATTAAAAAAAAAAGACCCTATCAAAACAGAAACAAAATGTAAAATAAATAAAATCTTCAGGCAGTAATCTCTTTGACTTATAGGATGAGGCAATAAGGAGACCCAATGCTGGCAGAAGCATGGCAATTGGGCTCTTTTTCCTTTAAGAAATGTTGGCATGTGTCCATCAGTTTGTACCACACTTCCTTTAGAATTCATTCCCAGCATTTAGAATTCCCAGGACAGCGATACTATTACTACAATTATATAACACCACTAACTCCAGTAACCTCATAAATGAGGTTTGTATCTGTAGGAAGAGTGCAGTGCTATCCAGAGCTACCAAGACATTGTACAGGCCTGGATTACTGGGTCATATAGCCTCTAGAAGGAGCATAGCTACACCCCATTGTTGTGCACGTTCCTATGGCACACCAGGGGACACGGGCACACCTTAGCGCTCGCATGTTTGTAGGGGGGAGGACCGGCATGCGGGGAAGACTTGCCCTGTGCTGGGAGTCCCCCACATGTTAGTGTGATTTTTCGCACAACTACAACCCATGCTGATTCGGGCCCCTTATGCATACATAGTGCTGTATGCAGTCACATGCTTGTGCCCAAGAAGGAGGCCAAGTAGCCAGACCATACAGTTTCTACACACCCAGGCTAGAAATTACACTATATACCTTCTGGAGGGGTTTACTTTTCCTGTATCTACTCAGCTGAATAGGGAGTTGACCCATTTATGTAAGCTGTTATGGAGTTGAGAAGGAAAAAAAAAAAAAGAGCTAAACCTTTGGTTTAGAAATTCTTGAATAAACTGGTAAATCTTGTTCGCGGTTTTAGATTATTTCTAGACAATGAAAGGCAGCAAGTTCCAAAAAGTAAGAGCCACAAATCTAAAAGCAGGCTCCCCCAAATAAATGAAATCATATTCCTACTCGTTGAGAACATAAGTGGAAATATAATTTATTATCAGTTATTTATATAGTGCACACATATTCCACAGCGCTTTACAGAGAATATTTGCCCATTCACATCAGTCTCTGCCCCAGTGGAGCTTACAATCTATATTCCCTACCACATGTACACGCACACACATTCACATTAGGGTTAATTTTGTTGGGATCCAATTAACCTATCGGTATATATTTGGATTGTTGGAGGAAACCCACGCGAGTACGGGGAGGATATACAAACTCCACACAGTTAGGGCCATGGTGGGAATTGAACCCATGACCTCAGTGCTGTGAGGCAGTAATACTAACCATTATACCATCCGTACTGCACATACTGTATAATAAATATAGATTATAAATGTAATGAGACAAAGGGTTGTTTTAAGGACCTAGAAATCCAATGCTGCAGGGCTTTCAAAGTTAATAAGCAAGCAGACTGAGAACTTGTGTTATATGGCAAGATCTCAGCTGCTTAGTTTGCAGTCTGCCTGCTGCTATGTGTACCGCCTGCAAGGAGAGCAATTCTGGTTCTGGGAGACCTAAGTAGAGGGCAACAGTCCATGCATGAAGACACACATGCACCTAAGAACATTTTCAAAAATTATTAATTCTGGCTATATTCTGCAGATTTAACATTTTTTAGATTTCATAAGTGGATACCCAAAGTTTACCTCACCAAGCCACAATCCAGGAAAACACACAAATTCTGCACATGATTAAAGTTTGGCAACTCAGAACCCTCAAGCATAAGCCCAGTTGGTTTAGCCTAGCTGTAGACTTGTCATTGATGGTGAGCTCTCACTATAAGAAACTCTGCTCAGGATTCTTGCTCAGTTATTTAGCACTCATCCACACTAATTCTCACTTTATCCAAAACATTACTGAATATTATGGAGAAAAGTAAAGAAAAATAAATGATACATTGTTACTACACAACACATTATGTTGCTTCCCTACCTCCAGTTGAAGATGGCCCTTCCCAGCTGCTGTCACTCATATCTTGAACATATTTCTGGTACCTTACATCAATGCACTTTTCCGTTTTAGCTTTCATAATGATGTGAATAACTTCAGCATATCTCTCATATGGGGAGCCCAGTGATTCAGTGGCCATAACGTCGCATACAACCTGGATGGTGATGTTGGTGCCCTTCACACCCTAATGGAACATAAAAAATGGTCAAACATTACAAGTCAAAAGACATTTTCTACCGCGATGTGTATGTGTGTTGTAGAACACATTTTTATACTGTATGTATATAATGCCAATCGATATTATGGAGAATTTAAATTATATTTTTTTGTATTTTTTTTTTTTTATACATCCCAGGGACACTCACACTCATTATTTTGTTAGCAGAGCAACTAGAGTGGAATATAATATTTAAAAAAAAAAAAAAACACGACAAGACGGGAATAAATGCAGTGGACCAATTTTTGCAGCAAATCTTCTCAAAATCACAAACAGAAAGGTCTCCATAGATTCTGACAAAGAGAAAGCCTACAAAGTAGGGGTTCTCATCCACTTTTCATTCTGTATTCCATGATAACTTATTTCTTATATGTACAATACCATAAGCTACTATTATAGGAGGAAGATTTATACAGACATATTTCTGACCTAAACATGCTACGATGGCTGCTCTACTACAGTTTCAGAACAATTCTTGCAAAAGTGTTGATATCACAAAGTCAAGTTCATCCCTGTAGCTACAATTATGTTCCTGGCCCGTTGTGTTCAATGCTTGGCAAATCTTTTATTCAGGAAGTTATAAAAAAAAAAAAAGTTTGGGAGTAAGGATTAGTAGAGGTTGTGGGAAAAGGGGCAGATTCAAAAACAAATCAATTAAAAACAGCTGGTCTTAATGTATACGGACCTCTTCAATATCATTAAATGTGTATCAAGACATTTAGCAATAAAAGGATCACATCCTCAAGATCACTGCAACACTGAACAGTTTAAACATTGAAACATTATCAGTTTAATTCACTCGAGAGCTATTTGATCCTCAGTCTAAACACTGAAGCGTTTAAGAAACATTAAAATCTTACTAAACAAGTCTACAGTTCCTTAGGTCCAGCTGATCTAAATATGGATAGTCTAAATACATGCTTTTTACATTTCACTTGATATGAGGAGTTTCCCTAACAAACAAAGTCTGTAGGTTAAAAGCAGATTCGATTTAAGATGCTAAAAACTTTAATCTTTCACCCATGCAGATTGCAAGAGACTTCACGACGTTGTACACACCATTCATTCCAAGACAAACAGAAACAGTCCAAATTTGGCATCTTCCTCCCTATGACATGGGAAAAACGATTTCATATTATGCTGGGATACACAGTTGGAAGGAAAAAGAAAACCGCAATGTTCAGTCTGGATAGAGAATTAAAAGCCAACATCAAACATCTGATCAATTTAAATGTCAAAGGAGGAAGTTGGAGATATGTCCAAGGGCTTGGGGAATTTCACGCTCTTCAAATGTTGCAATAACAGGATCAATTTGCAGTAAAAGTAGTAAAAAAGTAAAATCCAATTAAGAAATTGGCATCCTGGTGGCACTTTATCAAATGCACATGGGACACCAATATTCTGTATTATCTAGAGATTTCACAATCGCAAATGTTATTAGGTTTCTTATCACATTATACTGCCTGGTTCTTACACAATATTACAGATGGGTCTGACAAGTAATAGGCGTGAGAATTAATATTTGCTTAAATAGAATGACTTGGAAGTGATCAGATACCAAATAGAAATATGCAAAGTTGGGGTGTTAGCGTGCCACAAGGGGTGGGAGATGCGGTGCCGGCGTATCAAAGCAGCTGAAACATACACTTTGCCCCCTTCACTTGCAATTGCATTCGCCTTTGCCTTCTATGTGTAAATGTGGCTTGTAGTATATGATAATGAATAGTTACGCATGTGCCGTCTATCACCTTTCATTCTTGTTAAAGTAGAAAAATGAGGAAATAAAACACACACACACACAGATGTATGGACAACTTAGAGCACTTCAGCAATTTTAGAATGGATTAATGGAAGGGTAGTCATGGAGAGAGAAAGTGGGGCTGAAAGTTTTATTTGATCTTTGGACGCTGCCAATCACAACCATAAAAGTAATGGGGATCGGATAAATTAATTTTTTACATGCAGAATTTCCCCGATTGATTGATTGTTTTTTGTTTTGTTTTTTTATAATTATTTCAGTGGCACAGATTGTCTGAAAAGATGGTAAGTGTAGTCTATGAGGAAATTGTCGTCAATATGAGGAGAAATCCATAGGTGGTGTTTCCAAACCAGATGAGGTTATATTGTAACAATCCCTTTAATATGCATCTGCAGACAATAGTAAAAGCAAAAACCACTCTGACAAATGCAAGCCTCAGGTTTTCACTTGGCTGCTTCCTGTATTTTAAGGTCACTTTAGACGCAAGCCATATATATCCCTTTTTGCTATGCTGATGTGTTCTTTTAAAAACACTGAGGGCTAAGCACAAAGAAAACATTTCTTTGGCAAACACTTTTCCATTCAGAGCCCTTCCAAAGGCTCAATGCGTAATTAGACTTCCTAAAGAGAATAAATCCAGGTCCAAGCAGTCAACAGGATTAAATTATCGTAATGAAGCTGGTTGGAATTATGTTCTGGACTTTTCTCTGTTACTACACCCTAGAAAAGCATCTGTTACAGAATACATCATAGCATTCTGCTTCCCCCTAGTATAGACTGCCTGTGTGCAGAACGGAACGGATAGTGTACAGGTGCACACAAATGGCTCAGTGCAAATAGGCAAGACTATGTAACACCCATGAGAGTGTGCAGCTATATGCCGCACTTACAGTACCATCAAACTCACATAGGGCTGTGTACAAAAATCCACGGGTCCGGAGTGAGATTGGGCCACCGGGGGGAAACGATTTCCACTGCCAGCATTTCTACGGCAACTCACCCCCCTGGCTGATAACTGAATCCAAAAGCGTGTTAATTTTCCAACAGTTTCCAGTAGAGAATAATGCAGTTAGTGTTCTCTTCCATTTGTAGAAAAAGAAGCATTTACACAAAAAAACAAAGTTCTATCATTTTGGTGTTCATACTACACTTTTGCATTATGTGGTGAGTCAGCCCTGAAATGTTTGAATTTGTTACCAAAAAAAAAAAAAAAGATTTGCCCCTGTGCGCAAGAAGCTTCCCTGAAATTTCTTGAATTGAACCTTTTTGTGAAACAGGAGTATTTACTAGGACATGGTCACCGCCCCAATTACCTCTATTTGTTCCTTAATTTAAGTCCTTTAAAGCAGGTCAATGTTTAGGGTTTAAATAGAAATAAACCAATCCCCCCCCCCCCCCCCTTAAAAAAAAAAAAAAGATTAAAAAAATTTGTATTCTTTAAAAGA
The DNA here is from genome assembly GCF_028390025.1 of Pseudophryne corroboree. Lineage (NCBI taxonomy): Eukaryota > Metazoa > Chordata > Amphibia > Anura > Myobatrachidae > Pseudophryne > Pseudophryne corroboree. The sequence goes on from NC_086447.1 coordinate 217,797,082, forward strand.
AAACCAGTTTCACGTTTGCACAATTATGTGGATTCAATCAAAATAGGGTCAGGGAATAATGAGAGTTGGCAGGACAGAAATTAGCAATTTATTTCTATTCCTCCATCAGGGGAAAAATAAGAATTTACTCACCGGTAATTCTATTTCTCATAGTCCGTAGTGGATGCTGGGGACTCCGTAAGGACCATGGGGATTAGCGGCTCCGCAGGAGACTGGGCACAACTATAAAGAAAGCTTTTAGACTACTGGTGTGCACTGGCTCCTCCCACTAAGACCCTCCTCCAGACCTCAGTTAGGATACTGTGCCCGGAAGAGCTGACACAATTAGGAAGGATTTTGAATCCCGGGTAAGACTCACACCAGCCACACCGTATAACTCGTGATACAATACCCAGTTAACAGTATGATAACAACTGAGCCTCTCAACAGATAGCTCAACAATAACCCTTTAGTTAAACAATAACTATATACAAGTATTGCAGACAATCCGCACTTGGGATGGGCGCCCAGCATCCACTACGGACTATGAGAAATAGAATTACCGGTGAGTAAATTCTTATTTTCTCTAACGTCCTAAGTGGATGCTGGGGACTCCGTAAGGACCATGGGGATTATACCAAAGCTCCCAAACAGGCGGGAGAGTGCGGATGACTCTGCAGCACCGAATGAGAGAACTCAAGGTCCTCCTCAGCCAGGGTATCAAATTTGTAGAATTTTGCAAACGTGTTTGCCCCTGACCAAGTTGCAGCTCGGGAAAGTTGAAGAGCCGAGACCCCTCGGGCAGCCGCCCAAGAAGAGCCCACTTTCCTCGTGGAATGGGCTTTTACTGATTTTGGATGCGGCAGTCCAGCCGCAGAATGTGCAAGCTGAATCGTACTACAGATCCAGCGAGCAATAGTCTGCTTTGAAGCAGGTGCACCCAACTTGTTGGGCGCATATAGGATAAAGAGCGAGTCAGTCTTTCTGACTCCAGCTGTCCTGGAAACAAATTTTTAGGGCCCTGACTACATCCAAAAACTTGGAAGCCTCCAAGTCATTTGTAGCCGCAGGCACCACGATAGGTTGGTTCAGATGAAAAGCTGATACCACTTTGGGGAGAAACTGGGGACGAGTCCTCAATTCTGCCCTATCCATATGGAAAATCAGATAAGGGCTTCTACATGACAAAGCCGCCAATTCTGAAACACGCCTGGCCGACGCCAAGGCCAACAACATGACCACTTTCCACGTGAGATATTTCAAATCCACGGTTTTCAGTGGCTCAAACCAATGTGACTTTAGGAAATCCAACACCACGTTGAGATCCCAAGGTGCCACTGGAGGCACAAAAGGGGGCTGAATATGCAGCACTCCCTTAACAAAAGTCTGAACTTCAGGTAGTGAACCCAATTCTCTCTGGAAGAAAATCGATAGAGCCGAAATCTGGACCTTAACGGAACTCAATTTAAGGCCCATAGACACCCCTGACTGTAGGAAGTGCAGGAACCGGCCCAGCTGAAACTCTTCCGTTGGAGCCTTCCTGGCCTCACACCACGCAACATATTTTCGCCATATGCGGTGATAATGGTTTGCGGTTACTTCTTTCCTAGCTTTTATCAGCGTAGGAATGACTTCCTCCGGAATGCCCTTTTCCTTCAGGATCCGGTGTTCAACCGCCGTGCCGTCAAACGCAGCCGCGGTAAGTCTTGGAACAGACAGGGCCCCTGCTGCAGCAGGTCTTGTCTGAGCGGTAGAGGCCATGGGTCCTCTGACATCATTTCTTGAAGTTCCGGATACCACGCTCTTCTTGGCCAATCCGGAACAATGAGTATAGTTCTTACTCCTCTTCTCCTTATTATCCTCAGTACCTTTGGTATGAGAGGAAGAGGAGGGAACACATAAACCGATCGGTACACCCACGGTGTTACCAGAGCGTCCACAGCTATCGCCTGCGGGTCTCTTGACCTGGCGCAATATTTTTCTAGCTTTTTGTTTAGGCGGGACGCCATCATGTCCACCTGTGGTTTTTCCCACTGGTTTACAATCATTTGAAAGACTTCTGGAAGAAGTCCCCACTCTCCCGGGTGGAGGTCGTGCCTGCTGAGGAAGTCTGCTTCCCAGTTGTCCACTCCCGGAATGAACACTGCTGACAGTGCTAACACGTGATTTTCCGCCCATCGGAGAATCCTTGTGGCTTCTGCCATCGCCGTCCTGCTTCTCGTGCCGCCCTGTCGATTTACATGGGCGACCGCCGTGATGTTGTCTGACTGGATCGGTACCGGCTGGTTTTGAAGCAGGGGTTTTGCCTGACTTAGGGCATTGTAAATGGCCATTAGTTCCAGAATATTTATGTGCAGGGAAGTCTCCTGACTTGACCATAGTCCTTGGAAGTTTCTTCCCTGTGTGACTGCTCCCCAGCCTCGAAGGCTGGCATCCGTGGTCACCAGGACCCAGTCCTGTATGCCGAATCTGCGGCCCTCTTGAAGATGAGCACTCTGCAGCCACCACAGCAGAGACACCCTTGTCCTTGGAGACAGGGTTATCAGACGATGCATCTGAAGATGCAATCCGGACCACTTGTCCAACAGGTCCCACTGAAAGGTTCTTGCATGAAACCTGCCGAATGGAATCGCTTCGTAGGAAGCTACCATTTTTCCCAGGATCCGCGTGCAATGATGCACCGACACCTGTTTTGGTTTTAGGAGGCCTCTGACTAGAGATGACAGCTCCTTGGCCTTCTCTTCCGGGAGAAACACTTTTCTCTGTTCTGTGTCCAGAACCATCCCTAGGAACAGCAGGCGTGTCGTAGGGATCAGCTGAGACTTTGGAATATTTAGAATCCAGCCGTGCTGTTGTAGCACTTCCCGAGATAGTGCTACCCCTACCAACAACTGCTCTCTGGACCTCGCCTTTATCAGGAGATCGTCCAAGTACGGGATAATTAAAACTCCCTTCCTTCGAAGGAGTATCATCATTTCCGCCATTACCTTGGTAAAGACCCTCGGAGCCGTGGAGAGACCGAACGGCAACGTCTGGAATTGGTAATGACAATCTTATACCACAAACCTGAGGTACTCCTGGTGAGGATGGTAAATGGGGACATGTAGGTAAGCATCCTTGATGTCCAGCGATACCATGTAGTCTCCCTCGTCCAGGCTTGCAATAACCGCCCTGAGCGATTCCATCTTGAACTTGAATTTTTTTATATATGTGTTCAAGGATTTCAAATTTAAAATGGGTCTCACCGAACCGTCCGGTTTCGGTACCACAAACATTGTGGAATAGTAACCCCTTCCTTGTTGAAGTAGGGGTACCTTTACTATCACTTGTTGTGAATACAGCTTTTGAATTGCCTGTAACACTGCCTCCCTGCCTGAGGGAGTGGTTGGCAGGGCAGATTTGAGGAAACGGCGGGGGGGGAGACGTCTAGAATTCCAGTTTGTACCCCTGAGATACTACTTGAAGGATCCAGGGATCCACCCGTGAGCGAGCCCACTGATTGCTGAAATTTTTGAGACGGGCCCCCACCGTACCTGGCTCCGCCTGTGGAGCCCCAGCGTCATGCTGTGGACTTAGAGGAAGCGGGGGAGGACTTTTGCTCCTGGGAACTGGCTGTATGCTGCAGCTTTTTCCCTCTACCTCTGCCTCTGGGCAGAAAGGACGCGCCTTTAACCCGCTTGCCCCTATTGGGCCGAAAGGACTGTACCTGATAATACGGTGCTTTCTTTGGTTGTGAGGGAACATGGGGTAAAAATGTAGACTTCCCAGCTGTTGCTGTGGAAACGAGGTCCAAGAGACCATCCCCGAACAATTCCTCACCCTTATAAGGCAGAACTTCCATGTGTCGTTTGGAATCTGCATCACCTGTCCACTGTCGAGTCCATAACCCTCTCCTGGCAGAAATGGACATTGCACTAATTTTGGATGCCAGCCGGCAAATATCCCTCTGTGCATCCCTCATGTAAAAAAAGTGCGTCTTTTATATGCTCTATGTTTAGCAAAATAGTGTCCCTGTCTAGGGTATCTATATTTTCTGACAGGGAATCTGACCACGCAGCAGCAGCACTGCACATCCAGGCTGAAGCAATAGCCGGTCTCAGTATAACACCTGTGTGTGTATATATAGATTTCAGGATAGCCTCCTGCTTTCTATCAGCAGATTCATTCAGGGCGGCCGTATCCGGAGACGGTAGTGCCACCTTTTTTGACAAGCGTGTGAGCGCTTTATCCACCCTAGGGGATGTCTCCCAGCGTGACCTATCCTCTGGCGGGAAAGGGTACGCCATTAGTAACCTCCTAGAAATTACCATCTTTTTATCAGGGGAAGCCCACGCTTCTTCACACACTTCATTTAACTCTTCAGATGGAGGAAAAGCTACTGGTAGTTTTTTCTCTCCAAACATTATACCCTTTTTTGTGGTACCGGGGGTAACATCAGAAATGTGCAACACATTTTTCATTGCCTCAATCATGTAACGTGTGGCCCTACTGGAAGTTACATTAGTCTCTTCGTTGTCGACACTGGCGTCCGTATCCGTGTCGACATCTGTGTCAACCATCTGAGGGAGCGGGCGTTTTAGAGCCCCTGACGGTTTTTGAGACGCCTGGGCAGACACAGGCTGAGAAGCCGGCTGTCCCACATTTGGTATGTCGTCAAACCTTTTATGTAAGGAGTCGACACTATCACGTAATTCCTTCCACAGCACCATCCACTCAGGTGTCGACCCCGTAGGGGGTGACATCACATTTACAGGCATCTGCTCCGCCTCCACATAAGCCTCCTCATCAAACATGTTGACACAGCCGTACCGACACACCGCAAACACACAGGGAATGCTCTGACAGAGGACAGGACCCCACAAAGCCCTTTGGGCAGACCGAGAGAGAGTATGCCAGCACACACCAGAGCGCTATATAACACTGGGATCCCACTATCAATGAGTGTTTTCCCTATAGCTGCTTTTTTATATATATTATATATATATTATATATATATATATCTATACTGCGCCTAAATTTAGTGCCCCCCCTCTCTTTTTTACCCTTCTGTAGTATTCAGACTGCAGGGGAGAGCCAGGGAGCTTCCTTCCAGCGGAACTGTGAGGGAAAAATGGCGCCAGTGTGCTGAGGGAGAAGCCCCGCCCCCTTTCCGGCGGACTTTCTCCCGCTTTTTCTGTAATACTGGCAGGGGTAATTTTACATCTATATAGCCTCTAGGGCTATATATGATGTATATTTTGCCAGCCAAGGTGTTATTTATAGCCCTCAGGGCGCCCCCCCCCCAGCGCCCTGCACCCATCAGTGACCGAAGTGTGAGGTGTACATGAGGAGCAATGGCGCACAGCTGCAGTGCTGTGCGCTACCTTGGTGAAGACCGAAGTCTTCTGCCGCCGATTTTCCGGACCGTCTTCGTGCTTCTGGCTCTGTAAGGGGGACGGCGGCGCGGCTCCGGGAACGAGCCAGTGACACCAGTAGTCTAAAAGCTTTCTTTATAGTTGTGCCCAGTCTCCTGCGGAGCCGCTAATCCCCATGGTCCTTACGGAGTCCCCAGCATCCACTTAGGACGTTAGAGAAATATACGTTATGGTAAGAACTTACCGTTGATAACGTGATTTATCTTATGTCCACAGGTATCCATAGGATAACATTGGGATATTGTCGAGCGACATCGAAAATGGCACCAACACGGTCACAAGCTTTCTGGCCTCCCAGAATGCATTGGGGCCTTCACCATATAGTCCCGCCCACTGACTCAGTCAAATCAGTTCTTTCCACAGCGATTTTAGGCAGGAACATCAGGTAGAGACCTGTTTAGGCGATAAGAACACACATGCACACCCTTCCATACAAGAAGGAAGAGGTTTTAGTGATTGTCTAGATCCTCAAACCAGATGCGTCAGGGTGGGATCCCTGTGGACATAAGAGAAATCACGTTATCAACGGTTAGTTCTTACCATAACGTATATTTCTCTGGCTGGGTCCACAGGATAACATTGGGATTCCCAAAGCCATTTTAGTGGTGGGGACGCTCCTGATTGCACAGGAGGACCTTTCGCCCGAAGTCTGCGTCATGAGGCGCAAAAGTATCCAAGGCATAATGTCTAATGAATGTGTTTATGGAAGACAATGTGGCTGCCCTACATATCTGTTCTGCTGAAGCACCCTGTTGTGCTGCCCAAGAAGGACCTACCTTACGTGTAGAGTGTGCAGAGGCATTAGCCGGAATAGGGAGATCTGCATGAGAATAAGCTTCTGATATTACCATTCGGAGCCATCTCGCCAGCGTCTGTTTACTAGCAGGCCATCCTCTTCTATGGAATCCGTAGAGGATGAAGAGAGAATCTGTCTTTCTGATGGCACTAGTACGATCTATGTAGATTCTTAAAGCTCGGACTACGTCCAGTGACGCTTCTCCCGCAGATAGTCCCGATACCTGAAAAGCTGGGACTACAATCTCTTCATTCAGGTGAAACTTTGATACCACCTTTGGAAGATAACTAGATCTCTTTCTGAGAACTGCTCTGTCTGGAAAAAAACTTAGGAAAGGAGACTTACAAGAGAATGCTCCATATTCTGACACTCTTCTGGCTGACGCCATTGCCAATAAAAAAAGCTCTTTAGCCGTTAACCACTTAAGATCTGCTCTCTTAAGTGGTTCAAACAGAGGACCCTGGAGAAATTTAAGAACTAAATTCAAATCCCAAGGAGCTGCAGGAGGAACAAATGGAGGTTGAATATGTACTACTCCTTGAAAAAACGTACGTACATCCTGTAAATCAGCAATCTTTCGCTGAAACCATACAGTTAACGCTGATACTTGAACCCTCAAGAAAGCCACTTTCAAACCTTTGTCCAATCCTGCTTGAAGGAAATCCAAAATCCTGGACACTTTAAAGGATCTCGGATTGAAATTTTTTCCAGTACACCAATGAATATAGGCTTGCCATATTCTATGATACACACGGGCCGAAGAAGGCTTTCTTGCTCTAAGCATAGTTTGGATTACTTGTTTTGAAAATCCTTTAGCCTCTAAGATAGAGTTTCAACAGCCACTCCGTGTCACTGACCTAGGTTGGGGGTATTGCGAACTCGGGGGTTCTCCAGATGGTAGGGAGAGGGACCACAGTTGGGTCGGAGCAGGGATGGCTTGATATAGGTCTTCCTCATACAGGACTCTGACAGTAAAGCTTGGTGAAAATATTAAAGAACTTTATTGCAAGAAGGGAGCAACACAATGTCACATAGCAGAGAAGGAACGTATGGAGGGAATGCCCAGGCCTATAGGTGAACTTGTAAGCAATGTTAAAGATTCCAGGAAAAGAAGTACTTGTGAGTGTTGGTACAAGATAATAGTGACTGAAGAACTTGTGAGTGATGTTTTTAAAGATACTGCTGATTTGAAGAACAGGTGAACGGTGGTTAAAGACTCTGATGATTTGAAACACTTGTGAGCGATGGTTAAAGACACTGATGATTTGTATGACTTGAGAGCGGTGATTAAAGACACTATAGAACTTGAGAACGGTGGTTAAAGACACTGATGATTTGTATGACTTGAGTGCGATGATAAAAGACACTGTAGAACTTGGAAGCGGTGCTTAAAGACACAGATGACTTGTAGAACTTGAGAGCGACGTTTAGCCTGCAGCCCACGCTGACTCCAAGAAGCACTGGTGACTGGATTGCAGAGGAACACACCAGCCGCTGTATATGCTGGAACTGTGCAGCAACTGGCACCTGGAAGCGCCGGAGACACTAGGGTACGACTGCAGAGAGACTCGCCGGGAACAAGAGCACTGGCATCCACTTCAGGGAAAAAGACGATACTCAGGCGCCGAGGCGCTGCCCGGCGTCTGCCTTTGAATCTCCCGCCTCCGCTGGATTGGCGGAACAGTCTGATGATGTCACCTGCTCCCCGCCCACGTGATGCCGGGTGTCATGGCGGCGCCCCTGCCCCGGGGAGCCGCGCCAGCCAGGCTCCGGAGCCCGTGGACCATCGAAGGCGGAGGCCGCAACACAGACCAGCAGGCACGCAGGGGTAAGCGCGGTGAACGCCGCCTATGGCGTGTGACAGTACCCCCTCCTCCAGGAGTGGCCCCCGGACACTTTCCAGGTTTTGTTAGATGTCTGGAATGGAAAATCCGCACCAGTCGGGGAGCCATAACTTCAGTAGCCTTGACCCAGCTCCTCTCCTCGGGGCCAAAACCTTTCCACTCCACCAAATACTGTAGATTCTTGTGAAGATAACGAGAGTCAAGAATAGCTTTGATTTCAAAGTCCGTTCCAGCTTCAGACTCTGCAGAGGTTGGCCTTGGGGACTTTGAATGGAACCGGTTTAAAATAAGGGGACGAAGGAGAGAGACATGAAAGGAGTTTGGTATCCGGAGGTGGGAAGGCAATCCCAATTTGCAGACAACCGGGTTCAGGACTTGTAACACGGGGTAAGGACCAATAAACTTTGGGGCGAACTTCATAGTGGGCACCCTTAACCGGAGGTTGCGGGTGGAAAGCCTTACCCTGTCACCAACCTTGTATTGGGGAGTTGCTCGTCGCTTCCTATCCGCAAAGAACTTATAGCAGCCAGAAACCCTCTTGAGATTAGCATGAACTCGACTCCAAATTTGGCTGAAGTGCCGAAGAGTAGAGGCTGCAGCAGGAACATTCTCCGGAGGACAAATGGGTAATTCAGGAACTTGAGGATGAAACCCATAATTAATGAAAAATGGGGACTCACCAGTCGAAGAGTGGTACAGATGATTATGGGCAAACTCGGCCCATGGCAACAGTTCCACCCAATCATCTTGCGAGGGAGAGAGATAAACAAAAAAGATAAAGATAAAGAAAAGTCTCTAAATCTTGATTGACGCGTTCAGTTTGCCCATTAGTTTGTGGATGGTAAGCGGATGAAAACTTGAGTTTTATTTGTAAGGCCGTACAGAGAGCTGTCCAGAATCTTGCAGTGAACTGTACCCCCCGGTCAGAGATGATTTCCCGAGGCAAGCCGTGCAGGCGGAAATGTTCTCGGATAAATAACAAAGCCAACTTGGGAGCTGATGGCAACCCGGTCAAAGGTACGAAATGTGCCATCTTAGAGAAACGATTGATAATTACCCAGACAGTATTGTGACCCTTGGAGAGGGGCAATTCGGTGACTAAGTCCATAGAGATATGAGTCCAAGGCCTCTGAGGAATGGACAGTGGATGCAACAACCCCGCAGGAGGCAAACAAAGAATTTTGTGCTGAGGACATGAGTTGACATAATCTTGAATATCCTTCTTCATAGTGTCCCACCAGTAAGACCTTCGTAGAAACTCCCACATCTTTTGAACTCCAGGATGACCGGAAAACTTGGAAATATGAGCCCACTGCAACAACCTTGGTCGAAATTTAGCTGGCACAGACATTCTCCCAGGAGGAAGCCCCAGAGCGGTGGGAGCCGCTGACATAGAAACTGGACTGATAATCAAAGCCTTCTCAACGGAATTCTCCTCATCCGAAGCGGTTAAGGAACGGGATAAAGCATCAGCCTTGGTGGTAAAAGTCCCAGCCCGGTACTTAATAACAAACGAAAACCGGGAAAAGAAGAGCGCCCATCTAGCTTGACGGGGATTCAAGCACTGGGCCGTCTTGAGGTACAGCAAATTCTTATGATCAGTGAAAATTGTAATTAGGTGTTTAGCACCTTCCAAAAGATATCTCCATTCCTCCAAGGCAGATTTTATTGCCAAAAGCTCTTGGTCTCCAATGGTGTAATTCTGTTCCGCAGGAGAGAATTTACGAGAATGGAAACCACATGGATGTAACTTCCCATCTGGAGCGTACTTCGAAAGCACGGCACCTATGCCTACCGTGGAAGCATCAAACTCCAAAAAGAATGGTTTTGAAAAATTTGGTTGCTGAAGTACTGGAGCGGACATAAAGGCTGCCTTTAACTGAGCGAATGCTGCTACAGCTTCGGAGGACCAATGACTTGGGTCAGAACCCTTCTTGGTTAGGGCAGTGATAGGTGCCACGATGGTAGAGAATCCCTTTATGAATTTCCGGTAGTAATTTGCAAAACCCAGAAATCGTTGTACCGCTTTCAAGGAAAGAGTCCAGTCCCGGATGGCAGTGAGTTTCTCTGGATCCATACGAAGCTCCGTGCCCGAAATGATGTAACCAAGAAATGGAATAGAAGGAACCTCAAAAGTACATTTGGAAATTTTGCCATAAAGATGATTCTTTCGCAATCGAAGAAGTACCTCTTTGACCTGTATTCTGTGCTCTGTGAGATTTTTAGAAAATATCAGAATGTCATCCAAATATACCACTACACTTAGGTATAGCATATCCCGAAAGACTTCGTTAATGAATCCCTGGAAGACGGCAGGGGCGTTGCTGAGGCCAAACGGCATTACCAGATACTCGTAATGACCGTCCCTGGTATTGAAGGCCGTCTTCCATTCGTCCCCCTGTCGGGTACGTATCAAATTATAAGCTTCCCTTAAATCAAGCTTGGTGAAAACTCGGGCTTCGCGAACTCTATCAAAAAGCTCCGTAATGAGCGGCAAAGGATACTTATTCTTAATGGTGACATCATTTAGACCACGATAGTCAATACATGGTCTAAGCCCTCCGTCCTTCTTCACAAAAAAGAAACCCGCCCCCGCCGGGGAGGTAGAGGGGCGGATGAATCCTTTCTGCAGATTAGACTTGATATAGTCCGACATAGCTTGGGTCTCGGGCAGTGATAAGGGATAAGTGCGACCCCGAGGTGGCATTTTCCCCAGAATGAGCTCAAGGGGGCAGTCCCAGGGTCTATGCGGTGGTAGCTGGTCAGCCGCTTGCTCCGAGAACACGTCAGAAAACTCCCGATAGGCCTCTGGAATGAGCCCTTCATCTGACTTGGAAGATACACGAAGCATATAGACAGGGGTGAGACAATTTGAATGACAAAGAACTCCAAGATGTTATTTGTGTCGAACTCCAGTCGACGTGAGGGTTGTGAAGTTTAAGCCAAGGAAGGCCAAGAACTAGATCGTGGGGCATCTCACGAATCACTAGGAACTCCAGGTGTTCTTGATGCAGAGCTCCCACTTGCAGTTTGATAGGTACTGTGCAACTTGAAATCAGACCGTTAGAAATTTGGGTACCATTGATAGCAGTCAACGTAATAGGTCGTTCGACCGACCGTAGCTGAAAACCCAGGTCCTGGGCACAGGAAAGGGAAATAAAATTCCCTGCACCCCCTGAGTCCAGCAGAGCCTTAACGGGTTTGGCTATTGACTCGGATAACAGAGACACGAAGAGTAAACAGTCCACTGGCGGAGAAGGTTTAGAAGAAACCCCTAGCTCGACTCCTCCAGAACAAGCTAGGACTGCCCGTTTCCCGGGCGAGACTTGCAAAACTTGAGAAAGTGATCCGCGGCTCCACAGTAGAGGCAGAGTCTACCCTCACGCCGACGCCGACGTTCTTCTGGGGACAGCCGAGATCGATTAATCTGCATAGGTTTATCAGGACTTGGAATAACCGCTTGCTTAGACGGAAGAGATCGGACCCTTGATCGATCTGACCGACTACGTTCACCACCTCGTTCCTGCATGCGAAGATCCACCTTTACACAGAGCGAGATCAACTGTTCCAAAGAATCCGGCAAATCTCTAGTGACCAACTCGTCCTTTAGACGATCGGAGAGCCCGTTCCAAAAGGCAGCCCCGAAGGGCATCATTATTCCAGCGCAGTTCTGAAGCTATGGTCTTAAAGTTAATCACATACTGTCCCACTGAACGAGAGCCTTTGCGGATAACTACATGGTCCGAACTACAAGCCATATTTCCCACCTGGAACCTAAAGATACCTTGATGGGAGATACACAGCACATCGAATTGTGAGTTGGGGTACGCCATATTGATTGATCACCCCCACTTTGAGAAGTTAAAGATACCTTTATGGGCTTTTTATCTGCTCCCCGAGTGTGAGTGTTGGGGTACGCACACAATTACTTTCTAGTGGAAATACATCTGTGGTTTATTGAGTCCAGTATATACTGCACCATCAAATAGAACTTCCCCAAAGATACCGCTATATATTTAGAACCCCCATTTTTTATGTGAGTGGGGTACGCATTGAACCTATCTGCCTCAGAGATTTATTTACACATTGCATTTAAGATTAGCAAAACCTACTACACATTGGTTTGTTTGTTTTCTTTTTTCATATGATGTACATTGGGAGTTTCCATGAACAAAGCTAAAACCACAAACTGAAATCCCTGTCCAGGACCTAAAGATACCTTGATAGGAGATGTACAGCAGTCCAAACTGTGAGTTGTGGTACGCCATTACAGACTACTATTATCCCCTAGGAGAGAAAGATACCTTTATGTGTTTTACATCAACCGTTTGAGTGTGAGTGTTGGGGTACGCATCATCTGCCTCCATTGGGAATCCACAACAAACGATTGAGGTGTTGGGCTGAATTCCCTATTCATCACACTGGGTGTTATAAGAAATTGAAAGGTTGACCACATAAAGAAACCGTGATGCGATTAATGCCTCCTCTTTAGAGTGTGAGTGGGGTACGCTTTGGATCCACCTTAGTTTTATAGAGGAGTCTGATTTATTTTTCTATTGCTTAAGTGTTGACAACATTTACCACACATTGGTTGTTTATTTTTATTCTGTCTTTCATGTCAACTATGTTTGGAGACCTTACATACAATTGATTAGAACTGGAGACACAATTTCGACCTAAGAACCTTCCATGCAACTCAAAAGGGATGTTATGGTGATATTCTACTTACTTTAGCGCTTGTGGTGTACGACAGTATTTCAAATTTCTTGTGTTTTGTCTTTTTATTTAAATGTGGTGACATTTAATTCGAAATATGTTACATCTGAGCTGCACAGCGCCAGTTTGAACCACCCCCTACATCTTTGTTTCTTGCAGGGCATTGGCCTTTGACTCTATACGATACGGGCTGATGAAAAAAAATCTTTGAGGAGGCTGCCTCCTGAATGGGAACCCATACCCCTGAGATACTACCTTCTGCACCCAAGCATCTGCTGTTGACTGTTGCCATATGTGTGCAAAATTAAGGAGTCGGCCCCCAACCCTGGAATCCTCCAGGCGGAGGCCCGTCTCTTCAGGCTGACGGTTTCTGTTCAGGTTTGGAAGCTGGCTTTTTGCTAGCCCACTGCTTCCTACCCTTGGATTTAAACTGGGGTTGCTTAGGCTCCTCTTTAGCATTCGCTTTACTTTGCCAACGAAATGAGCGAAATTTTAAACCCTTGGACTTAGGGTTATAAGTAGCCGGAAAGCTGACCTTTTTCGATTCAGCCTCTGATTCTAGGATATCCGATAAAGGTTTTCCAAATAATATATTACCGACAAAAGGCAATGCTTCCAATTCTTTCTTGGATTACGCATCTGCCTTCCAGGTCCGTAGCCAAACTGCTCTGCGAGCGACTACTGTCAAGGCTGAAGCTTTAGAAGCAACTGTACCTACATCAATTGCTGCTTCTTCCAAATACTGGGCAGATTGTCTTAAACGGCAAAAACGATCCTCTTGCTCCCTAGTAGGAGACGGGATGTCATTCTCTAGTTCCTCTATCCATTCGCCCATTGCCTTTGCTACTCAGGCCGAAGCCATAGCAGGTCTTTCCACTGCTCCTACTAGAGAAAATATATTTTTCAAAAGGCTCTCTACCCTTCTGTCTGTGACATCATTTAGGGAGGTAGATGACAGTGGTAAAGCAGATTTATGCACGAGTCGCAGAACATGTGCATCTACTTTTGGAGGAACTTCTCTTTTCGAACAATACACAGCTGGAAATGGATAACCGGAATCCCATCTTTTAGGAATCTTATACTTTTTACTGGGCGCCGCCTAAGACTCATCCATCATTTCCGTCAGCTCATCTGACGCTGGGAATTCAGCTTTCACTGATTTTGTTGGTTTAAATACAGGTGCTTAACTTTTAACACTGTCTTGGCTGGCTCTTCCAATGAGAGAACAGCCTTCACAGCATTAATAAGTTCAGCAACATCTTCTGAACTAAAACTCTGCGACTGATCATCATACAGAGTATTCAAATCTATTGTATCATCATCCGATGTATCATCTTGTGTAGTCTGCCACACAGACGTATCTGTCTTAGTCTTACCTGTCCCTTGGTTGCTTGTAGAGGCTACTGGAACCAAACCATAGGAAGGGAGCTGCATGTATGGGTTCATAGTGTAACCTAACCCTTGAGGTGGTGCTTCCGGAGTTAACCTGTCCGCTATTGAAGATAGAGTCTTTGCGAACATATTCCATGGTGGCTCTGTTGGTGGTTGAAACAACTCCTGTTTTTTACTTCGCTGAAAAGCGAAACAGTTTGCACACAAACCCTCATAAGTGACCAATTGATTCATATCAATTACCCCTGACTTACAAGATAAGCATGTTAGGGCTGTAGGAGTGCTTGATAAATTCTCCTCATCACTTTTGCCGCTCAGACATGGTAATAATCTGTTATTGACTACACAATTTGTGACTGAAAATCACCCTATATGTCAGTATATAGAGGTGAGATCAATCTGACCACAGTGCACCTGATTTGAGGGTCAGAACAGGACTGACATTAACAGAAAAGTCAGCACACATACTAGCAGTCAGTCACATGTTAAAGCATTAGACATTGTCATATGAGAATACAACCTCCATAACAACTTATACATAAGTAGGAAAATTGTACTTCTGTTTTTTAACTGGTTCTTTTTTCCAACATAACATGCAGAAAACACAGTAATATACAGGTCTCAAATGCAATAGGTACTAAAAATTAACTATTCATACTAAGAAGTAGAGAGAATTTTTAGTACTGTATACCCTGCCTCCGTAGAGCGGGATACAGGGAGACTCACCACACTTCCATATCCAAGCAAATACGCTCGTAAGACGCCGAGTGGATTCAGACGCTACTGATGTACACTACCGCACTTGATAACTGATAATGGACAAGGACGCTCACTGACAGACAAGGACGCTGAGCGGCTTCCACGTGTATGCAGACGCTAAGGCCTGCGACTCGGTCTGGGCGGGAACTGTAGTGTACACAACCGCAGCGTCTAAGCTGCGACCGAGTACCCTCGTGGTAGCGTCTGAGCTGGAAGTGAGGTCATTTAGTTCATGAAACGAGAGACGCGCGGAAACTGGCCATGAACTCGGAGGAGGGGTGGCCAGGAGAGCGTCTGAATCCCCCTGTTGACTTAAACTCCCAGGATCGCGGACTCTACCTAGTCCTGGCGCCTATGATCCCCGGAGCGTAGCGCTGTCGCACTCGAGATGTTCGGTGCATCAACACACTGTTTGTAGTCTCCACCAAATCAGCGTAGCTGTGTCCTGACCCCTCTAGTAAGAGGAAGTCCATAGACTCACCGTCTCCCCATGCTCCGGCCACAGCCTGGTTACGTCTGCTGGACCTGCTAGAACATCCGACACAGACGCCCGTCGAGACAGCACTAATACCCGAAGGTAAGCGTTGTTGCGACCCGGTGGGGAGTTGTTGGAGCGACTCTTTCTAGTTACGCGTTTAAGACGCTGTTAAGAGAAGTCGCTCAAAAAAACACAATATAGTAAGTCTATAAAAATAAAATAATAAAAAGCTTGAGGCTGCTATATCAGCAGCCCTGCGACCATGCGGCTTCCTGCCGCACCAAGCAAAAAACTGATTTGACTGAGTCAGTGGGCGGGACTATATGGTGAAGGCCCCAATGCATCCTGGGAGGCCAGAAAGCTCGTGACCGTGTTGGTGCCATTTTCGCTGTTGCTCGACAATATCCCAATGTTATTCTGTGGATAATCCTGTGGACCCAGCCAGAGAAAAGAGGTTCCCAATCCTGCCCCTCAGCACTGCAGATTCACTTGCAATAGTGATCTAAAGCATTAATACACCTATTGTACCTCCCCTACTCTACTGTATTAAAAGGGCTCACCTCTCTTGTAGTGGTTTACTGTGGCAGACCAACAACGTCACTAGGTTTCTCTAGCACCAGAGCTTCGTTTGGGAAAGGGTGCCCATTATATTAAGGGCAAGGTAAAGTATCAGGAAAGGCCTTTCTTGCTGGAGAAAATCGGAGTTCTATCCATGAACCTAAGGGCTGAAGTATTATTTGCAACACTAATCTATCTCTAACCCCTTGTGACTCATGCTATAGCTTTAGTCTGTTATCAGGTGAACAGGCTGACCGTATGTCATTCAGGCTCACTCCTGTGATGCAAAAAAAAATAAAAAATTATAAATATATTTATTTTTATTTCTTTTCAAAGAATTGAAAAATTAGGGGATGGTTGGATTAATCCAAAGTTACTGAACTTTGATAAAACTAGACACACTAGTGATTTAGTACATACAATCGGGTGTGGATTGTTAGATCTACACTGAAAAAGGTCTAAAGTCTATGGGTGAGATTCAAATGATATATCACGCCCAATTTCCTTTCTAAAATGATCTCCGTTATCGCGCATATTGCGCCCATAGTAATCAGGTTAAGCTGTGTAAAGGGTTGGGTGCCTCATTACTCCCGGCGTAGCGAGCCGAAATAATGATACAACGTTCCTGAGGGCAGAAACAGAATGGATGTGTAAAGGGGTGAAAAGAATTGAATCCCACCCTATAGGTCTACCACTAATGTCAGACATGCATTAGGTAGACAGAATCAAAAGGTCAACATGGTCAAAAGGTCGACATATAATGTGTAGACAGCAGGAATGGTCGACAGGGTCAAAAGGTTGAAATGGTCAACACAAAAATGGAAGAGAATTTTATTTATTTATTTTTCCATTTTTTGGGGTGTTTTGTCACTTTTCTGCCACAAACAAGCCCCATTAGTGTACTGCTTCGCTCGCCATGCTTCGGGCAAGGTGCCTCGCTCCGCTGCTGCTGTGCTCGGCAAAGGTCACTATTCAAAATTGTAGTCCACGTGGAAGGTAATATGAAAAAGTTTTAAAAAATGAGCTTGTGTCTACCATGTGTGTGTCGACCATTGTCACGTCAACCTTTTAACCATGTCACCTGTTGTACTGTCTACTTTTTACATGTCAACCTAATGCATGTCTACCATTAGTGGTAGACCTTTTTAGTGTAGATCTATAGTCCCGATACCCATACAATCCATGCTCCAAAAATTTTAGCTGAAAGGCGTTCAACTACATCTCTTGCCCATTTAGGTTTAAAGGTCTTGACTCCATGGACTTTGTAGATAAGTTCCCTGAGAGGATAAGGGCATTATAGAACGATCGATAGTCTTATTAATCTCACTTAGCAGGGATGCCCTCTCAGATAATTTTTGCCTTAATACTTTAACCTCTCGCCGCCATTCTAATGTAAACATATATGTAGTGTCTGTTAGCGTGCACACTCCCAAGATCGCCCTCTATGTGGATGGTGTTCTTTTGGCAACCATAGGTACAGATAATACACCCCTACCCTTCCTTATTCAGACCATTGATGAGCATAGTTTGCACTCTGTTGACAAGATTAACTTTCAGAGGTCCTGAATTGTTTTCACTTTCAGATTCAACCCAGTCATGTCTCCCTTTTCAATAGCATCAAACCAAGATTAAATATTTTGGCCTTCAAATTAACAATCTCAAGCCATTGGCCCCCATTTATCAAGCCTTGGCGAGTAATAAATAGTACCAACCAATCAGCTCTTAACTGCCATGTTAAAGTCTGTTTGAAAAATGACAGTAAGGAGCTGGTTGGCTGGTACTTTATCACCGTGCTATTTATCACTCCTGAAAGATTGATAAATCTGGGCCAATGTTTGACCTCAGATGACATTATACAGCATAATTCATATGTGGTTGTTCTTGCTGCTGTTGCTATCCTTTATCGTATGCAATTGCGATTACGTGCTAATACATCGGTACCATCGTCGCAAATCAGGTCATGTCGTAGAGTGAGTGCCTCTGAAGACACGCAGGCTGAGCTGCTCTACCGGGACACACAGGCCTCTTCAAGTCACTCACTTTGCGACTGAATCCTCGATGCAATCACAATACAATCGCTGCGTGAGCGCACTGGGGCTCAAACACATACAAAAATAATAAAACATTGATCGATGTGCGTACAATAGCCACTTTACGACCGCACCTGAATGAGCCTCAGTGAGTCTTGTATAACTGTCCCACATCAGGAAGAGCCAGCTCTGCAATTGAGGCAGACATGCTCAGAGTGGTTTTCCGCCTCCTCCATTTTGTTTCCTCAATGCGGAGTCCAAAGTCAGCTCTCTCACACCGGACTATTTAGCACTCAATGGGACATTGCCAATGAACAATTCGGCTTGGCTTCCTTTCAAAGACCTCTCTTACTGCTTTTTAATCATTCAGATAGGTGGTGTCAGATTTCAGAGTTATATCTATTGGATGGACTTTCCTTACATTTTTTTTGGAACTACAAGAGAGACATACTGATCTGTGCTGTAAGTCAGCCACTGATGAATGACGGATTCTGCCTGCAGAGTCTATTGTAAAGGTCTAATCTGACCGGGTTTTAGACACTGTTGGAGTTCTACTTAAAGTCAAATCAGATGTTTAGTAAATACTGTACTTTTGGGTAGCAAATCAGATTAGGGTGGCCAAACCCGGGATCGGAATCGGCGGGATCCCGGAATTTAAGCCAAAAAATGTCCGGGATTCAATCCCGGTATTGGAAGCTTCAACCTTGGGGATTGAGGGATCAGCGTTGAGCGTCCTCAGGACGCTCAGACGCTGCCCAGCTGCCTCTACCTCTGAGGTAATGCTGCGCCCATCAGCCGCCACCAAGCCCGGAAAGCTGTCCGTTACCCGCAGCGAAGGTGGATGAAGTTTCCCACCTGCCCAAGCAGTTAGGCGAGTTATGTGTGCGAGCGGGGCAACTGGGGAGAGGCAGGCGGTGTGGGGCGAGGACGGACAGACTCAAAGTAAAAAAGTCAATGCTGGGTATCCAGGGATTGAAAAATTGGCCCGGGATTGGCCACCCTAAATCAGATGTCCACAGGATTGCAAATGAAGTCAAGCACTAAGGTTGAGAAGTATCAAAGCTTCTAAAGAGTCGAGAAGTGAACAAGTTGCCCATAGCAGACAGCCCGCTTCTGGCTAGCATTTGGGCACCTTCACCACTTTAGGCGAGCAATAAAAATAAAACGTTACCTCAAATTCTCGGTTATCATTGTTATACTGAACAATATCCATGACATATTCAGCAATTGTGTCAAGGAAGAAGGCAAAGTCCATTTCTGAGCTTATATTCAAAGGCTTACACAAACTAAAAGGGGGGGGGAAAAAAAAAAAAAAAAAAAAAGAGAAAATATTAAAGGATTCTAGCTAATATCTTCCTGTGCATTAAAGTTGCAGATTCAGCATAAACAATAGGGGCAGATTTAACAAGTGATTTCTAGTTATCACTCATTACAAATATTAAATGGGGCTACAACCAATCAGCTCCTGTCATGTGTTTGAAAAATGACCGTTAGGAGCCGATTGTCAGTTTTCAAACACATGACAGGAGCTGATTGGCTGGAGCCCCATTTAATATTCACAACGAGTGATAACTAGAATATCACTCGTTTCTAAATCTGCCCCATAGTGTGATGCTGTTCAGTATATACATCACATACAAAAACCAAGTAACTGTGCAAGAAGTGTTGTGTAACTAAAGGAAAAAAAATCTTAAAACTGTAACAAACACAAAAAAAACAACAACAGAAAACCACACATAATTAGTCACAGGCTCGTGTAAAGTGCTTGGTACAGACCCGCAATAAACAAGCTAAC